>NW_022994206.1:0-85390 GCF_012275295.1 Melopsittacus undulatus
TTTTCTACCATCTGCCCTTGTAGCCCACTTATTGCCAATACTCTTTTGTTTTTGTACAGCGTTCACCTAGTGTAATTTCCAAGTCTCCTCCTACGCTTTCCATGTGGCTGTTGCTAGTTTTCTTCTACTTTTTTCTGACCCTTGTCCACTCTTGTAGCATGGCTCTTCTCTTCTGCTTCTTTCTTGACCCTATTCTGTTGTCCTGATGTGACTTCTGGCCTTATTCTTGCTGGTGGAAGTGGTTAAAAACCAGCAAGGGAGTCTTCTCAGCTGGGAGACTATGGAATAATGCTTGCCTACCAGAAATCATCAAGCAGTGAAGAAGAGCTAAACTTGCTTTTGGCTGAGTTTTTCACTCCTGTAGGAAAGTAATCTGTGGTTGCTTTGGTTTGAACACAGCTTGCTGCTTGCAAAACCCTTAGATTTTATGCTGATCTGAAAGTAACTTTTTAGCTGATACTGAAGTATAATGTAACTCCAGCATACTGTGTTATTCATGCAGATGTGTATTCAGTGTGCTGCATAACAGCAGCTTCCAGACACAGGCAGAGCAAAACCCAATCCTTTTGAAAGCCAGCAAAATCCGAGCTGTCTCTCGCACATCAGGTCTCGGTTTAGATAGATAGTAACTTTTACTTACTGACAGTCTGTTTCTGAGAAGAACTTGTTTTCATAATTATTGCCCCATATATGTGCTCCTCAAGAAGATGCTGAAGCTGAATAGATCAACCAGACAACATCAGGCGTACTATTCATGCGGTTACAAACACGCTAACACAGTACGGACAAAAACACAATGAAGAGTGAACTCCTCATGCTGGAATTTGCAGATTTAGAAGAGATGCATAATGTATCTCTAGGAAACTAAAGTACGACTGTGGAAGCCAGACTGTTAAGCTTACTGGAGAGTTGTTGTGTAGAGAAATTGCATCAACAAATAGCAATATTCAGCTGTCCTGTGGAATGCAACTATTTACAATGTATCAGTATGCAGTATGCATACAGTATGCAGTAGAGAGAGTTTAGAGTTCACAGCTAAATCTATTGGAGTTGAAAGGAACTGGGCATAAACGAGTTCCAAGCTAACTGTTGCAGGGCTGTGAGATGTTTGAGCTAATATTTCTGTGGCAACAGATCTTACCTATTTTCATCCTGTTAGTTGAGGAGATTCAGGTTTGGCTTACGTCCTAATTTAATGCCATAAACTAACGTATCAGGGTGGTGGTCAGTCATCAAAGGGTTAAGCCTGAGATATCGTGACAGGCCTAGTACATGCTGGCATCTTCCACAAAACCTCCTTTCCTGTGACTGCCTGAGAAAATAAAGGGTGGGAGTTGGAAATTCCCCAAAGAGTCTGCAGGGCCTTCGTCAGTATGAGCAAAGTGCTTCTGAGAGGCTCGTGGAGACATGGTTTCAGAGAAGGAGTAATGGTAATTTATGTTTACCATTGTTTTGTGAGGTATTTTTCTCCTTCAGGTGTTGGAATGCCACTGCTTATGGTATGTGCCCATCTTGTGTTTAAAATTCGTGTTAGTTGGCAGCAACTGTTAAGAGAAAATTTAAGTACCTAAAGAAGTCATCCTTGCTGCAGGCATCCAAATTGCAGTGAGTGGTTTAGATCAGTTAGGGAAATAACCATTAATCAGAATACATGTCAGCAATGAGAAGGTTGTTGCCATTGTTAGTTTTTCAATTTCTTTCTTCAAATGTGGACCTTTTTTCAATAATTAGACTGGAAGTGCACCAAAGCTCATGTAATTTTAACTAATTAACAAGGAGAAAAAGGAAGAGAATGAACTGCAGTCATAACCATGGTTGACCCTGGCAGGTCACTTAATTTGAATGTAAATGAATTGCCTGCCAACTGCCTTCTGTTTGTAAGTCCAATATTTAAAACACATACTTGTGTCATAGATTCAACATCTGTTTTTATATTTGCAGTGTTGGACTGAAAATGGCAAACAGTCCTTGTATTTGCCAAATCCCCCAGTAATTAGCATTTTTCTCATGCTTCCAAATATAATAAACTGGATATTTTACAATTTCTGATTCTTTCCTTTAATAAAGCTTGAAAATGGTGTGCCTCTTCAGGCAAATCCAAAAATAATACAGCTACTGTCCCAAACTGGTTGCAGGTAGTAAAGCCCTCATAATTTGGAAGCTCTACACATTGTAAGACAAATACCTGTCTCTGTTTTGGAAACCTGTCTGTGATGAGTAGTAAGGATGAAATGTCTCTCTCTGTTCTAGATGATGACTTACCTTCGAGGTAGTAGCAAACCCATGGCTTTTGGTCTCAGAGTTCTCAACATGAGAAATGTAAGGATCTAAACTTACATATAATTGTATCCTCTGTATCGTTTTTCCAAGATAAACATTGGCATAAAAGCTAGAGCAGTAAAGACTGCGCTAAGGTGCATGATGTGTATAGTGTTATGCTTGGCTGGAATAAGGAATTCTCCATGCAGCTCTGATGCAGGAGTCCTGGCAGTTTTTTGGGTATATGTCCTGTCTTACGCCTCTTCGTTTCTCATTTTGTGAAGCTGACTGAGACTTGCTGCCCTTTGCACAGGGAACTAGTAGGAATTGTTTCCTCTCTCCTCCATATGAAGGAGGAGTCTCCTGCCAAGCTGAATTTGATTGATGAGGCTCCAGGGAAACAGGTCGTGAGCAGAGGAAGACGTGTGACAGATGGATGTTAACAGGCATGTTAGGAGATGGTCATGGATTAATTGAGGTGCACATAGCTAATTCAACAGCTAATTAACCATCTCTTGAGAAGACCTAAAGTAACTATTTCAGAATTGCAGTCCTCTCCCACTGAGAATGTACTGGTTATGGATTGCCACAAAACTGTAGCTTCAAAGGTAAAAATGTTCTTTAAGTTTGAAAGGAAAAAATAATACTGTAACTATAGTTATATAAATAAATGGGTGCTATTTCCTGCTTGGTGTATGGGAGTTCAGATTGAAAATGCTTCCTGTTAGCCTTAAGATGTGTTCTAGTGCCTAAAGCTCCTTCAGAGGATGGTTCTTCATACACTTGTGAGCAGAAGAGAGGCCTTTGGGATGGTACTGAAGCCCAGATAATGGCAACAAGGATATAAAGCCATCCTGGCTGTGCTTCTCACCTGACAAATACTGTGCTCTCAAGAAAGCCACAGAAATGTTTTGAAGCAAGCAGCATAACCACTCTGCTGCTGGTGGTGTTTGGTGAACCTCACGAGGCGGCCCGCAGTCGGATGTCAGCCATACTTTCCGAACGGCAGTTGGGCTGGTCAGTGGTTTGACATGGAGTGTAGCCAGGCTTGTGCTTTGGCTCCAGGTAACCCCACCACAACCTGTTTATAACATTTGTTCTGTTTTGTATGGTTAGCACTGGATGTGTTGCTTGAGCTGGACCATCATAAGCACCTTCATGATGGGCTACTGTATACAAATTGCCCTGAGCCATCTTAATCTTTCTGACTGGACCTCATGTAAATGCTAAAGCCTCATATTTTTGCCCTCATTGAAATACATACTTTTGATGCTATGGGCTTACATGGTTGCGAACTTTGCCAGGTTTTCAGTGAAGGCCAGTATGTTAGATTATAGTAAATGTAGTGCATGCTTCTTTCTGTAGCTTGATAGCTATAATTTGTTAGCTAGAAATGCACTGTTACATACATACTGAGGTTTTGTGGATTTCCTGGCTTCGTTTTTACAATGAGGACAAGTGATTAATCATGTAACATGTCTAGTGATGAGTGAGTACGTCCGGTCCGGTTCTTGTTGTTTTATATTACTTTGTTTTTTTTTGTACCTCTCTAGTTTGTACATGGTTTTAGACTAGTTCTTCTGCTCAGATTTAATCTTTGCACTAATCACTGACAATCCGACAGACTTCTAAGGAGAAAAATGACACAAAACTAAGACTTTAAAATCCAATAGACTGCCTCAGGTGGGTTTTTTTTTTTGTTGGAGTTATAACTACTTAGTAGGTAGAAGGTTTCAAATGTACATGTCTCTTACATTAAGGGTGAACAGACAGGCCTGGATATCCAAGGTAAAGTTGTGCTTTTTGACATCTTAAGAAGCAAACCTTTCCTATCAGATCTTTGCCTGTGAGATAGATGCATCATTATGTTCAATAGTCCTAAGTGAGCTTCCACATCTTCCACCTGCCTCCCAACTTCACTTGCCCTTGAAGAAAAACCTTGTACCAAAGCAAAAATCAGGGAGTCTCCACATTAGCATCCTCCCATAAGTAATGTTCAGGAGCCATATATCCTCGAAATATGGATTAATTTTTAGTTTATATTTATATTCTTTTGCATCTATTTTTAATCACTTTGCTCTAGAACTTACAGTAAAACTGGGCTCACAACAGAGTTTACTTTTAAAATCCTGCTTTGCTTTAAAACCCTGTCACCTTTCTCCTCACCGTGGGTAAGAGCAGCAATTCCAGGTTATTACAAATGTTACAATTAAGGTTGTGATTTCAGTGCTAGATATAAAAGAAAACCCCATTTACCCAGCTGTGAAGATGACAGTGGTGGGTTTCTGCAAAGGGGATTTCCCCATTTGATTAGTGTTGCAAGAGAACGAGAAGAGCAGTTGGCTGAGAGGTGGATGAGGTTACCCACAGGCACCACTGGTGCACTCAAGATGGCTCGATTGCTGCGTTGCGGGAATATGGGTCAATGAAAAGGCGTAGATTACTGGAACAACAAAAAGGTGTTGGAGCTGGGGAAATCTAAGTGACAGCAAAAAATAGGCTGTCAAAAAAACATGTGTCAGAGTTGTAATGCAAAACCAAACCCAGACAATTTTGCTGTAAGATGAGTGCTCAATAATAGTGGAGAAGGAAGGGAGATGAACAGACTTCTTAAATTCACAGTTGCACAAAGCTTTTGGATTACTTGGAGAGATGTGTTTGTATAGACATCACAGATGGTCGCAGTCTACGTATTTCAAAGCCAAAACTGGATGCTAAAGATTTTAGTACTGATTTCCAATTAGATAATTATTTAAGCTGTGAATTCATTCTTATTTACCAGAAAATCTTTTAAGCCTTAGTTACTGACTGTTGCTAAGAACATATCAGAATGAAGCTTATAAGGCTCGTTATTCCAGTGACTATTCTTGTCTTGAGCTTTTATGAAAACCAATGCATCTGACAAATCAAGATGACTTATGGATGGCTGAGTGGGAGACATCCAGTGTCTTTACTGCTTAACGGAGAGGTGATTTTCTACAGAAGTCTTCGCATATCCTCCAAAGCCTGGCCTCTGTAAAAGGGGTCAATAAAATGCATTTGTCAAAATGAATGCCTGTTTGGAAAAAGGCCACATTGGTACACCAATGGGTAAGAATCCAGAGGAAAATAAATTGCTAGGACTCCTCGCTGGGTATTGGCTTTTTTTTCTTTCTTAGTTTCAGAGTCAGGAATAAACATACAGAAACATCATCAGATGTATTTTATGAGACTGAAAAGTTACTGGCAGAATGTAAAAGCAGTGTGTTTATGTAGGCAGAATCTGTTTCTTCTGCTAGAAGTTAATTTTACAGCACTTCACTTTTACTTTTCAGAAACCTGCAGGACAATGTCTTTAGCCTGTGCATGAATACCAGTATTTGGCAATACAGTAACCCACACTGCTTCATGCTGAAGATGGCATTGCCAGCCCAATAGAGGAAAACAGACATATCCCAGCCCAAGGCACACCACTGACTACCTTTGTTGGTTTGTTTCTCCTCAGGTTTGAAGGCACCACTGGTGGTCAGCCTGAGGATCTGTTCAGTGATGAGTCCAGTTCAGAAAGCTGTCCCCACTGAAAACTTCTGCAGTGAACTTTGGGAGGGCTGAAATACCTGTTCTGCTGCTGTGTATTTTTATATTCGTGCAATATCTCTCATTCCTTTTGGCATGGCCGACAGCAACAAACCTCCAGCCAGATAAATAGTCAAGCCAAGATATTTTTTCAAAGAGGGACATGGAAAGACATTTTCCAAAGCATTTAAATCTTAATTTCAGAAATGGGACAGAGACCGCCTTTTGGCAGCTCTGCTACTACTGTTTATGCATTTTCTCTAAAGCAGCTTAAACAGAAAGTGTAAAATGCATAAGCAGGCATAAAGGAGAACTGGGAAGATGCCCGTTTATGGGGTTATAGTCTGGTTGCTGCTCTTACTTCTATTGCTCATTCCACTGATATACCATAGGATATTCTGCAGCAAGTTTAAAACCCTAAAGATGAATTTTGCTGGATAGTCTAGCAGGGAAGACCACCTTTTGGACTGCAAGACCTTAGTGGTTTAAACCCACCCCAAATGAGACAGGCCTAGTAACAGGCATATACTTTCTGGGAACAATGTTCTTTCTAAGAAGCAGGTATGTGAAAAGCAAGGGGCATCTTAGTTGTCTTCTGAAAGGGTCTATATGTGTCTGGGTCCTTCAGGCATTGCTTGAGAAGACTGGATCTGGCCTCCCTAGTGAGTTTAGTAAGGTTTTAGAGCCCTTCCCTCTCCAGTTTGTAATTGCGGCAGAGATTTGGGGTATAGCTGGGACCAGCTGACCATAAAACCTGCAATGTAATAGAAGGCTTGTACTTCAAAAGCAAACTCCTATCTGAGCTGAAAATATTGTTTGTGGGAAATGTAAGCACGCAGGGGGAGATCCATCTTGCTTGGAGGATTGTAGCATATGTTGGAATCAGTTGCTGTAAGTTCCCTGTAGTAGTCAGTGAAAAGAAAACCAGAAAAATCTCCTTCTAGGGCATGATTCATCTTATTTTCATGTAGACATTTGAAAACAGATCAGATGAATTGGGCTCTATTTCTTTTAACCATAAAGGAGTCTGTATTACTAGCTAATGTGTTGAAATGTATCACAGAACAGCCCAGGTTGGACGTGATCTCGAAAGATCATCTGGTCCAACCTTTTGTGGGAAATGGAGCCGCAATGAGGTTATCTGGCACCCTGTCCAGTCGCATCTTGAAAACCGCCATTGATGGGAACTCCACCATGTCCCTGTGGAGGTTGTTCCAGTGGATGACTACTCACTGTAAAACAGTTCTTTCTTATAGTGGGATGATTATATGGTAATTGATGTTAGTAGCGATGAATCTTGCTCTGGGCATCTGTCCCTTTGGCTCAGCTGTTCAGTCCCACAGGATATTTGCACTAAATTTCTGTCTACATGACCTGCTTGCGGGACTATTTTTGGGGCAGGTCTGAGATGCCTGTATTACTGGATGAAACTGGGAGGAGGGAATGGACATCATTGATTGTGATCAGTGTTTGAAGTGGACTTGCTTGTTAATGAAGAGATGCTGCCAAGTAGAAAATGGACTGGAGATTTTTACTGTGGGACCTTATTCCTAGGATGGCTGCCATAAAAGGACACTGCATTGTCTTCTCTGGGGCAGGTGGTATTTATAAACAACCTGAATTTGCCTGCAAGAGGCAATATAGAAAACTAAATTACTAGTTTTGGGACTGTTCTAGCAGGGAGAGTGCAAAGAACTAAATCATGTTAGAAAATGCAACTTATTTGGGTGTTTCTCTAGAATCTACCTTTGGTTACCAGGCAACTCAATACAACTGTCAGCTCATCCTGTGTTACTTTTTCCCCAGTCCTTATGACTCAACTAATTATTTAGACAGAAAAGCCCAACTGCTTATCTTTATTTCCACCAAAAGGACAATTCCAGAAGTCTCTAGCCATACCAGAGAAAGTAATTAAATCCAAACAAACAGTGGAATGGATGTACTTGCATTTTTTTCCATCCTGCTCTGTTATCAGTGGTCTAGAAATATTACAAAAATTCCATAGTTAACAAAGTTAACCTTAAAAAAAAACAACCAATCAAACAAAAAATCATAATGTCTATGAAGGGAAAGACCTATTTATTTTACATTTGATGTAAATATGTATATTTTCTTTAAAAAATAAAGTATTCCAATAATGCGGAAGAACATGTCCTGGAGCTGGGAGAGGCTGTCTCACCAAGGAACCTCAGCCCCTAGCACTGGAGGCCTGGCAGGAGGCAGTAAACCACATATTCCTTGGGATGAGTGATTATTAGTGAAAAACAAAAGCAGTTTTGGCAACCCCAGTCTTTCAACACTCATGAGTCAGGACCCCAACCAGTCAGAGCTCAGACGTGCAAAGAACGTGTTCTGTGTTGTTTTCATTTGCTTGCTGGTGGTTGAGCATGCAGAGCTCACTCACACTTTTGTTTTCTTTTAAGATTTTGAGACAGTGAGTGAATTCATACTGTTGAGTGTTAGGGGGAGAGGAAAGGCGAGTTATCATGATACCTATGATGAAACTGCAAAAGGTTGCAAACCCACATTGTTTGTTTTGAACCTGAGAGACCTTTCCATTTGCTAACCAAAGATTCGTGATGGCAATGGATATGTTTGTTAGCCACAGTTAAGAGTTGCTTGGAAATTCTCTGTTTGAAATGGAAAATGTGGTTCTCATAAAAATCAAAATTTACCACAGCAAAATGGTTTAATTTCCTTCTTTTTTTTTTCCCCAAAATATTTCCATCAACACATAACATTCGTTGCCTCAAGCTGGGAATACCCAGGGTGCTTGGTAAGTTGCTTGATAGAACCTGAATGAAAAAAGTGATGATGAATTTAGTATTAATGTTAATCCATGTACTCTGGGATGCTAAAGGGGTTCCTCTCTGAGTCCTAGAGCTCCATTGTTTTCAGAGGCAGAGCTTTCCAGTTGACATTCAAGGCTCATGACATACTACAATTTGTCTTCTCTATGAGACGCATCACAGTCATCTGTACCCATCGCACAGCATGAAGGTATGATTTGACCTGATGGCCTAGATGGGTGCCTGAGCTGTAACTTCCCTAAAATGCAGTTTTCATGCTTCTTCCCCTGTTTGGAAATGTGAAGAGATTTGGATGTATCCAGTTTTCTCACTAGAGAGAAATCCTCTTTTTGGTCAGCTGTGCTCCTAAGTACTAATGAAGCTGTTTGCATAAAGACATTTCTGCTTATAGATTTTTGAAAAGCTGTTCTTTCTGCCTACTCACAATATGTGTCTGGTCATCAAAGTCACACAAAATATTTCTTTTTCTGATTAAGAACACTTGGAGCCAGATAATACTGAAAACAAATAATGTATGTCTGGCTGAATTTTTGGATAAGCCAATATGTTCTGAAGTGTTTGAAATGTTATTGACTTTTTAACTTCTTCATAAATATGTAAGAGCTCTTCAAATATTTGTTAAAAAAAATCCAATAGGAATCTCAGTTTGTTCCTTTGTTTGTTCCTTTCTTTTGTAAGTGACTAGATTTACAAGATGATTTAGTCACCAAATTGCCTCAGCTCCCACTATACCCAATGGAGGGACAGATGCATTTCCAAAAGATGATGAGGCAACTTTCCGAAGATTTGAATTGGCTTCTGCGTGTGCTTGTCCATTTCCAGAGACAGTGGGAGGATTCTAGGGATATGTCTACATTGCCAAATAGAAAGAGCTGGGAAGTGAGCTTGAGCACTGAGCCCCAGACTTCCACATTATTGAAGAGTTGGCTTGCTCTCCAGTGCTGTTTCAGGCATCCCTCAGAGGCTGTCCCCAGGGCAAACCTGCTTAGATTTGTGCAGTGAGGACAAAGGCCTGTCTGTATCTCAGATCCCAGTCTGGGCACCTGGCCTTCCTTCATTTATCCCTTAAGACACAAAATTGTATGGAAATGGTGGGAATCTAACATTGGTAGGCGCAAGACTCAATGCTCTTTGGAAATCTTGCCCAGATACAAGCGGATTCCTGCTTTTCTCTATCAACAATTCACCTTTTGCTTCAAATCAAACTCTTCTGAGTCTAATTTGTCAGGTTGTGTAGTCCTGGGTTATTCATGGAAAACTCAACTGACAATAGAGACCTCTCATTTGCAAGGCCTACAATACTTGGAGGACTAGCTAGGAACCAAGAATTTAAAGGAATCTGTAACCAAAGTAAAGGGAAACTGAAAATAGTTCTCACCTTTAAAAACATTGCTCAGGATGTCACATGTTAGGTGGGCATGAGAGGTACGGCACCTACATTTAAAATGCCCCAATTTTTGAAATCTTGGAAAGCTTTGGCTACAAAAGCACACAAGCAAAGGAGAATGAGAATGGTGATTCAGATACCCATTTGCACCTCAGCAATTCTGTTGGGAAGATGCAAAGTGATACGTAATCCTAACCTTTAAGGTTTGCTGTTGACAGGCCACCCCTAAAGAGGAATAGTGGATGGTCTTCAACAGCATTTCAGATCAGACTCTTCTTTTATCCTTTAGTCAATCAAATTAGGCACAGTTCTGTTTTAACATAACAAAACAAAATTCTATGTGGTTTCAACTTCAATTGTTTTGAATTCAGTTTTTCTGTTCCTTGGACTGGTCTGGTCCCCCAGACTCTTCCCTCCATCACTTCCTTCTTCTTCCTCCCTCTCTTGCTGTCATGTGCAATCATCTTGCAGCAATTAGCAGATGTTGACCTGGCAGTCATTAAGAGTTACATATACTTCTTATGCTTGGTGATTACATGCTGGTTAAGCCAGACCATGCAGGACTGTTTGACAAACCCATAACATCTGTGTCCTGCCCTGTCATATCATTAGAATATATATATTCACAGAGTATGCTGCACTATTGGCTGGGAGTCCGAACAACAAACCATAAATAGGATAATGGCTTCCCTCAGTACATTATCATTATTCAAAAAACAAAACCTCAGTTGTTTTTGAGGACTTTTTTGGTTTCTTTAAATTTCTCGATGGATATGGCTTTCTACTAGGGATTGATGACAGAGGTGCGCATCTGTTGTCATCTTAACCACTAAAAACCCTGTGCCCTGTCTGCGGTACATGACATCCTCCTCGTGTCTCCTGTTCCATTTTCCACCCCATGATGCACAGTCGGTCCTGGCAGTCTGTCAGGAGGACAGGCAGTCGCTGGCAGCTCATCTTCTCTCTGCTCAGGCAAACTGTTTAAGCTATATAAGGATGCTCTGTTAATACAAACAAACCCTGTTACCTTGAGGCACGAGGAATTAATGTCTGTTATTTATTAGTGCATTTTGACTCCAACAAATTAAATCTCTGATGCAACCAGACACTCGCTAATTACAGGGCTAAATATAGCATGGCTTTTAAAACTGTCTAAATGGAGAGATGTTTAAGAAGTTTCTCAGCCTGTTAAATGGAATCTGTGGACCATGGAAGTCTTGGTGCACATGTGTTCCCATAGTTCCATTGATATGAGGTATTTTAGACTTTGTATATACAGGGAAAATGTGAACACATTGATCTCAGCCAGGTGAGAGGAATTAAAACTGCAGAACTGCAGCTGATGTTTTCCTTTCTTTGTCACTTCAAAGGAAGCACAATGTCTTGCTCTTCCACACAGTTAACACTCGAGCTGGCCAGTGCTTTTCTTGCTCTGAGGCTAGCTGAAGGATAAATTCTTTTTTCCTTTCTCTGCAGTGCAGTGATTGTGGATGTGAGAGAGACACTTGGGTTACAGCAGTTCAAAACTATTTTTTCTTATTTCTTACTGAATACTGAATACTGCTTTTCTATTAATTTCCTAGGTTTTAATGATATTCAGTTTCTTTCAAGATTCATTTTATAGAAACTTACCCAGAGTCTTATTGGGTCCACAAAATATTGCGTAGATAGATTTTAACTGCTGCACATAATTACAGTAGCCAAATAACAATGTTTTTACTATGGTCTACAATTCAGCTCTGGGCCTTGCACTGGCATCCTTTGTAGAACATGCAGCAGCAGCTGAAAATCATATAGATGCTTTAAAATTATATATATATACATTTTCACTTAGGGAAGATTCATAAATGCACATCGTATCACTGAAGTAAAATGATGCCAGATCCACTGTCTGATCCCTAGCACGCTGGTCCCAGCCTTTCCCTCCTAGGAGCAGATGTCACAGCATGTATTGCCCTGTTTCACCTCCCATTGTGATATCCTGGATAGCTGGAGCCCTTATGCAACTGAGTACAATGCATGCTATCAGGAAGCTTTCCCAGCCTCCTGCCTCCCTGAGCAAGAGTGGAAGACCTTGCTTCAACCTCAGCTTCAACCTTTAACTTCACAGCCTGTGGCTGAGTTTGTGCACTGAGCTCAGCCTCAGTGCACTCTTGGGAATAGAAAAATTGTATCTTTGAGTTTCCCACCTTTATTGAATGTAATAGTAATGATATTAAAAAAGGGTATTGGCTGTTATTCCCACATGCAGTTAGTCACTGGAATTAAACAAAGCCCACCGGGAAATATCCCTTTCCTTTCTGTGGAGCTTTATACTTGTTCTTGGGCTTTGTTTGCATTGCTAGATACTGGCAATTGAGAATTCAAAAGATTTGGGCTCTCTGTACTAGCAACACCTGTACTAGTTAGCACACACTGTCCAGGCACTGTGGAGGAGGGTATGGTCAAGGGACTGTTCCTAACAGTAGTATGAAAGAAGTGGTGCTGTTGTGGGATGGAAGAGTTAATATGTGCAGAGATTAAGTGTGCTGTGCCTCTTGTCTTCGGGCTGGCAGAACTAGCATAGATGTACCTGATGATACAGAAATAGTCAGGAGGAAAGATTTCTTTAATATCATGGGCAGCAGATGTTTTCTAACACAGCCCTTACACAACATTTGGATTTTGATGGAATATCTAATTTAATTTTCCCTTCCTCAGGTCATGTGAGATTACTTTTATCAGCTACTATGCTGGAAATACTCTTGCCTGTGAGAGAGAAATTATTCTGGGACAGTGCTCAAGGCCATGTTGGACAGGGCTTTGACCAACCTCGTCTAGTGAAAGGTGTCCCTGCCCATGGCAGGGGAGTTGGAACTGGATGAGCTTTAAGGTCCCTTCTAACCCAACCCATTCTATGATATTAGGCAGCCCTGTTTTAAAGATGATGTTTAGAGAAGAAGTGACATAATTCCAACCTACAGATTATATATGTGGCATTATGGGGGAATCATATGATTATATGCCTCGTTTTAATCACTGTGTTTCTGTAACAACAGTTAAACTTGGTCTATCCTTGAAAGCCCTCATCTTCATGCTTTCCTGTCATTGACTTTGCTGTTCCTGATCTTTGACAGCCATCCTGTTCGCTTGCTGATAAATATTGTGAGAAAGGATGAGCGTGCAGTGACAGATTTAACAGCAAATGCACATTTACCCATCTGCAAAGATGGAAGAATTATATCTGACATAGGAAAAATATTCATGCATAGGAATGTTTGTTTTCTAAAACTGGGATCTTCCCCCAATGCTTAGTCTACAGGAGATGCAGAAAAGGCCATTCACTTACCTATAGACACCTATACGCACAGTGGGCATGGCCTGATGGCTGACCTGAAGGGCATAAATCACAGAAAAGGGCTGAGCTGCCAGGATAATAACTGGGGTTGAAGGAGGGGATTGAGGTTCCCCCTGTCCACAGCACGTGAGAGCACTTCCCAGGCAGCAGCTGAGGTGAAAAGCAGACTGAGGTGCAGGAGAGGAAGAAAAAGAGTCAAAGATGTTCTCAGCCCCAAGAAGAACTTATTGCATGTGTCTGTGGGAGCACTTGGCATCAAAGGCAACAGATGCAGAAGGAATAAAAGACAATTGTATGACTCAGTGCAAAGGCAATGAGCAACCTGATCAGGAGCTCATGCACCACAGCAAGCTGTGAGGACAGCAGAGGATGATTACAGTGTGGTGTGAGAATCCTGAGAGAAGCAAATGGATGGGAAGGCCTTCATTTTGTCGTGTCTTCTGCAGGGAGCAAATAGTCTCTAAAGCCTTGCAAAGCCAGCAGCATTGCTGGCTCTGCTAGAGTGAATGGGAAGAGGTGACTGAGAGCCACCGAGACTTGCACAGTTGGTGCATGCAGATGGGATGTGCTGGTTTAACCCAGGGAAGCTGTAAAGTTGGGGTTTCATGGTCAGTGTTTGCTTGTGCCATGCTGCAACCCTCCCTGCCAGACCCATCGCGGCCTCCTGGCACCATTTCTTACACTGGCCTTGATTCCTGCTGCCCTGTGGCTGCTCTGATCAGCATTTGCCATGGCAGAGCATGCTTGCAGCCTGGTTTGAACTAGATATGCAGCACTTAATGATGGGCTGGGGTCTGCTCCCATGAAGGTGGGAGGCAGTTGGTTGCTGGGGGAAAGGAAGTTTCCAAAGAGAAATAGCACCTTTTAACTGAGCAATACAAGCTTCCAGTAACAAAGTTACTGAGAGTGGAGCAAGAATCCAAGCCGCCAGCCAGGCAGACTTATAAACTTTTTTTCAGAAAACTTTCAAATAGGTGTTTTCAAGGCCAAGCATGCACACTCAGTCATTGTGTATCAGAGGGAGCTGCCAATAAATCCTAGTTCTCAAGATGAATACTCCATTTGCAACATCGATGCCCATTTGTAGCATAAACTGACAAAGTCTGCAGGACAGGCTTCTAAGTTGTTATTTGCCTTGAGGTTTTGAATTGCAAACTGGAGATTTATAGTTCTGTATCTTCAGTCAGCACTTTTCAATGCACCTGCAAGCAGCTATCGGTAAACCAGATGGAAGGATAGGTTGCTTAGGTAGCTATTAAACACACTGTCACTCTCCTTGTGTTCTTATGCATCCTCCCCATGCCAGGATACCTCTGTGCCAGAGCAGCACTAGTGGTTCAGGGGAACACAATACTGCATCCAGAAGGTGGGATATGCAAGGTTTCTGTGACATGAGCAAACGCCAGCATCGCACACTCAATTTCTAGGTATCTCAATTCCTATCCTAGCAGCCTGCCCCATCCCACTCTGCCTTTGCTTGAAAACAGCCTAGTTACATTATCAGTCAAACTTATTCAAACTGAAAGCAAGCAATGGGGGAGGGTGGAAATTTGGCAAATGCCATGTACCCACCGCACCAAGGCAGTGTGGTGCATGCTCCCTTGTGGCAGGAAATCTGGAAACTCTCCACTGATGTCGCAGTTCACTCAGTGCATGAGGTATACTCCTAGCAAAGGAATGACCCCTTATAGATTGTCTCTGGATATTAATTTTTAGGAAAATTTGGCTGATACGGAAGATCACATTTCTTAGGTGCACACCTTCATCTTTGGAGGTCTGGCAGAGGGCTGGGGCCACAATATCCTCAGGACTGGAAGAACAGGTCAAGTTATTTGCGACAAGCAACAGCCTCATGTACTCAAAACCTAAGTCAGCCTCCAGCAAATCAATGCATTTGATTGAAAATAAGAATTCCAAAGTAATTCCTTCTGGGCTACTTTTATTTTGTTCCTTTATACTCACATGCTTTCCCCTCCTTCCATTTGCATGTAGTTTTGCTCCAATTGCAGTTATAAGGGCTTTCAAATAAAAGTAGGTGCAATTCTCAGGTAATAACCTGATTCTAGGCACTGGGGCTTTAAGAAAACAAACCAAGTAGGCTTAGGCCCAGCCATTAAACCACAAACACTGGCAATACTACAAGAATCATTTAGGATGTTTTTTAGTTGCATCCAAGTTGTCAGATGGGGCAGCCACAGCTTCTCTGGGCAACCTGTGTCACTGCCTCACCACCCTCACAGGGAAGAATTTCTTCCTAATGTCTAGTTTGAAATCCACCCTCTTTCAGTTTAAAGCCATTCTTGCTTGCCCTGTCACTACATGCCCTTGTAAAAAAGGCATCTGTTATCCAGGTGGAGTGGCCACCCACTGAGAAAAGATGGAATGAGAGGTGGGAAAAAGTAGGGAACTGAAGTTGCAGCTTCTTCATGGGACTGAAACAATTCAGGCAGATGCAGATTTATACTGAGCTGCCACTAATATAGCCCAGGTTGGACAGAGTCTTGGGTGACATGGTTTAGTGTGAGGTTTCCCTGCCCATGGCAGGGGAGTTAGAACAAATGATCTTAACATCCTTTCCAACCCAAACTGTTTTATGATTCTATTATTCTATGATTTGTGACCACCTAGCTCACACGAAAAAAATACCCAAACTGCCTGGTCTCATGTGCCTTGCATACATTGACTTAGTCTATTTATTTGTTTGGAAAAGAGCCACCTTTTCTAAGCTTGAGACATTTCAGTGAATGACGAAAGCCTGGCCTCTCAAACTCCAGAGGAAGAGGCAGTCAAGCAGCACCTGTGGGATGTAGACGAACACATTAAAAGGAAATGTTCATAATCAGTGCTGTATGTAACGACAAGCCCTGTCATTCTTCAAATAACTCAGGTCAGCATGATCCCCAGGGCTCTCGTATATCCTCAGTGAAAACACTGGGAAGTAGTCCTTCTGGCTTGTTCCTGAGAAATGATGCAACAGGGTTAAACTCACATGGATCTGATACAGACCCACTCAGGCCAGATGCACTGGCTGAGAGGGAGCAAACTCGGTGATGGCAAACCATGCTGGTAGATGGGAAGCACTAGAGTGCTGGTAGATGGGAAGCACTCTTCCTGCTGAAGAGAGCTGCTAAACTTGTGGTACCTTCCAGGGATGGGAAAAATGCCAGGTCAGTGCAATGCTGCTACCTGGGGGAAGGCAGAGAAAACACAGGGAGGTTTCCTCTCCATTCCAGTCTCCCAGTCCAAAAGGTGAGGTAGGAGTGAACCCAAGAGAGTGCATATTTTAAAGAATAGCATCCATCTCTCATCTTGGCTGTAAAAGCCATCCAGAAACAATACCTTGTTGTCAGTTAGGCCTTTCCATCTCCCTTGACAAATGTCCAAGCCACTTACTGGTAACCAGTCAGCCAGAACAGGTGTGTGGAAAAATATTGCAGAAGGGAATGGGAAAATGTGCTTAGACCCAATCTACCTCTGCTGTGGAATACCAAGGAAGGAACCAGATGATCTTTGAGATCCCTTTCAACCAAACTGTTCTAGGATTCTATGACATAAAGTGGCAATTGCTTCTCTAAGAACGTCACTAAGGTTTGCCATGGAGTTTTCCACTGGAAGTGTAGTTGCCCAGGGACTACTACTTACAGATAGGGAAGAGTGCAAGCCTAAACCTTGCCTCCCATGAGCTTATTTGAAGCACACTGGTGTTTATCTCCAAAATTTTAAGCCATTGAAAATTTTCTACCTTGACCTTTCCTCTCTCACTGGCCATGCAAACAAATTTAGTTATCCACATTTCCCCTAAGATAGTCCTAGATAGTTTTAACTGCCTTCACTCATAGTCAGGAAGACTCTGCACATGAAATTTCAGTTTCATACTGTTTCCTTTTGCTTGTTTGCAGCATGTTCTTGTAGTTGGATTTTTCTCAGTAGAGATGCTTAAAGCAAGGCAGGGCCAATTACAACATAAAAGCCTTCTAATTACACAAAATCACATTTGTCAGGAAAAAAGAGTGGCTATTTGGTGAAAATCACTGAAGGGCTGCCACGGGCTTAATGAATTTGGACTTGCTGCTCTAACCTGGTGGACTTCTTCCACTCCAACTGCAGCATACTGCTGCATGCTCATTTCTATCCCCAGTTTGCCTGTATTATTGCATGTACAGTGCTGTGTCCTCTGATGTGTGGTATGATCCTGGCCTTGTCATGTAACTATGAAAGGAATCAAGATGTGATCACTTCATTTAGGACCACATGTCCAAATGACTCCTCAGAAGCTGCTGTTAAAAGCCATTGGGAAAGCCAGGGAACTGGCAAATCTGAGCTTTCTCTGGTTTTACCTTCTTCAATGTGGGTAACCAAGAGCTGATGCTGTCAAACTTTTGAACAGTTGAGTCTTCATCTCTCTGCACAGATTTTGTTAGTAGATCTCAATCATTTTCATCACCACTTATTCCTTTATGGTCAATGAAGAAGCAGTTCTATGAGGATACTAATCTCAGCAACATGCCAAGTAGGTCAAGTATAGGGTGGGTGACTGTAGTAGGAGGCTAGTTCAAGTGCAGACTACTACATGGAACTCATCTAAAGCTATGTGAGATACAGGGCACAGTGTTGGTATTCCCATTTCTGAAAGCAACTGAGAAAGCAGAGGATACACTGTGTGGTATATAAACACTGACATGTTTCTTGGGTTTATCCCTCTTGTGCAGACATGATCTGCTTACAAAATGCCATTTGCTTATGAACAGCAGTATCTGGTTGATAGCTGTTCACATCATTTGATAGTCTTGTTTCAATAGCCCTGCAGATACTATCCATTCCTTGCAGATGTTTTCAATACAATCAGTCAGCTCTTTACCTGGCCAGATGAAATACACTAAGTGCCCTAATATTTTTAGCTGCTATTCTTTTAAATTTGAGTTCTTGTTTCTTAGAACAGCTTTGCAAAGACTCCTTTGGAATCTGTTATGGAAGTAAAACACTGCAAGCCAGCCAACATTGGCCTGGCTTTCATTAAAGTACCAAATGATTTCTTATACTTGGTGAGTATACCCCAGTTAAAATAAACTATACAGGACTGTATGACAAACTCACAGTAATGACCCAACCTGTTACAACATTACAACTTGTATTTTGCAATATATAGTACCGTGTCTGCTCTGACCCTGAAAAAACAAACCATAAATAAGATAATGGATTTCCTCAGTTCAACACGATTACAGAGACAAAACCTCTGTTATTTTGAGGACCTTTTTAGTTTCACTAAATTACCTCATAGGTACTTTGGTCTTTTGCTGTCATTTTCTGCTGAGAACTGATGACAGAGGTGTGTATCTTAACCACCAAAAACTCCCTGGCCTCTTTGTGGTACATCACATCCTCCTTGTTTCCTTTCTGCAGGTTCTGCCCCATGGTGCATAGACAACTCGCCTTCCTGTGGACAGGCAGGAACAGGCATAACAAATTTCATTTTTGGCTTCTGCTTGACACATTTGGGAAGGAAGCTACAGAATTATACCTCATGGAGAAAGAAGAACCTCATCCTTTTGTGTCTGTTTCACCAAGGGGGAAGCAGACATCACCACTTTAGATTCCTCCTGCTCCCCTACCACAATTCACCTGCAGAAACCTTTCACTGACCCTCATGTGGGGATTAAGCCTTGGCGAAAAGGAGGTCTCCTCACTAGAAAGACATTAACAGCCAGAGTGGAAAGGGATGCAGATGCCTCTAAGCTTTTGGTTCTCAGGAATGGAGCCCGGAGGCTGAGGTGGTTATCCTGGACATCCTGTGTTACGGAGTTATAAGATCCCACGAGGACTCCACCTGGGATTCGGGAACAAACACTGCTGGGGAGCCACTTTCACCTAGTCAGGAGGAAGGACTGAGGATGCAAGGGTGTCTTAGCCTCCCCAGTCGTAGTAATTTTATTTTAGTTTGTTCTAAACATGCATTATTTGCCATAACACAGAAGACAGTGGGATGGACAGTAGATTTAGACTGGATATAAGGTAGAAATTTTTTGATGAGGGTGGTGAGACCCTGGAACAGTTTTCCCAGAGAAGCTGTGGATGCTCCATTCCTGGAAATGGTGGATGCCTATCACTGGAAGTGATCAAATACAATTAGAGTAGAATAGCATAGCATAGCCAGTTGGAAGGGACCTACAACGATCATTTAGTTCAACTGCCTGACCAATTCAGGGCTGACCAAAAATTAAAGCATATCATTAAGGGCATTGTCCAAATGCCTCTTAAACACTGACAGGCTTGGGGCATCAACCGCAGCTCTAGGAAGCCTATCCCAGTGTTTGACCACCCTGTCAGACAAGAAATGATTCCTAATGTCCAGTCTAAACCTGCCCTGGCACATCTTTGGACCAGTCTGATGTGTCTTTTCACTTCATATCAGGGAGCCAAGATCAGAACCTAACTCCCCACTTCCCCTCCCCAGGAACATGTTCCCATCAGCTTTCTTTTCACCAAACTAGACAAGCCCAGAATCCTTAGCCATTCCTCATAGGAAGGACATTCCTTCCAGTCCTTTCACCACCTTTGTTGGCCTCCTCTAGACACATTCAAGAACCTTTCTAACCTTATTAACTGTGGGGCCCACAACTGCACACAGTGCTTCAGGTGAGGCAGCACCAACTCTGAATACAGTGGATAATCACGTCTTTTGACTGGTTGTTGCACTGTTTTTGATGCACCCCAGGATGTGGTTTGCTCTCTTGGTTGTTAGGGCACACTGCTGACTCACATTGAGCCTACTGTCAACCCCCAGATCCCTTTCTGCTGGGCTGCTCTCCATCCAAGTGTTCAAGGCCAGGCTGGCTGGGGCTTTGAGCAACCTGGTATAGTGAAAGATGTCCTGTCTAAGGCAGGAGGTTTGGAACTAGATGATCTACAAAGGTCCTTCCTGACCCAAATCATTCTGTAATGCTGTGGTTCTATGAAACTTGATCACCTCAACAAGTGTGTTAACAAATGTTTGCATTGACTGCTCCACCTGCTTGGGGTCCAGAGCATTAAATCCTCTCCTAAAGGCCAGCCATTCTTCTGGCAGACATGCTGGGCAGGCTCTTTCCTCTCTGCCCAGTTCTAGAGGTAGGACTGGCAAGTCAGGACATGGGTCTTTGCTTCAGATCTGTTCTTTGCCATGTCAAAACCATGAACCTGCCTACATTGCTGCTCTCTTAGCTCTCCTGGTCAACACTACTGCACAGTGAAGACCATGAAAGTTGGGGGAAGAGATGTCAAAGTTAGAGAAGACTGGAATATAGCTCTGTAGCTTCCTAAGCCATTGCTTTGTCTTAAATGTCCTCTGAATGCAGCATACCAGCGCCATCACTGCCTGCCTCCAAGGGCAACTGCTCCAACTGCTTGCTCCTCCTGCCCTACCTAAGCTGGCCCTTGTGCCTGAAAGCAGGTGAGCTCCATTGTAGCTTTATCTGGCTTAGAGGTGGAAACCCCTCATTTTGTCCTTTTAAGACATAAGGCTAACAGAGAGTATTGCCTCTCTGGCTCGCCCTTCTCAGTCCGAGAACAGCAATTCACAAAGCCAGTCATTCCGGTCACGGAGTAAAGCTCTGGCAAAGTTTTTAATGAGCAAAAACTTGACAAATTGCTTGTCGGAAACACTTGGGTTGGCTCCCTTGTAGGCTGGGGTCATCTGCTGAAGGCAGCGAGAAGAGAAACATTCTCCTTTTTCATCTGCTTGCGGAACGTGAGACTTTTAGCTGGAGTGCTGACTCTGGCAGCGAGTCAGCCCCAGTGTCTGCAGAGCTGCTGGCAGAGAAAAACTGGGCTCACAAGTTTGCATAATATTTACTTTTTCTCTCCTCATCATGATTCTCTTTGTTTACCCAGGAGAAAGAGATTTGCTGGTAACTCTGAAGATATAACAGTCTCACATTTCATTTGAGATCAGGACATGCAAGCCATTTTCTCCACTTAAAGCTATTGTATTCCAAGGTCTATGAAGTACTGTATAGATTATAATTGCCTCCAACAAATATGTCAGTGAAATTGCAGTGTTTCAGGGTGAACCATATAATCAGTCTTCTTGGAAGTTTTGGAGACAGGAGTTAATAATGGGTTATCTTCTCAATTACGCTATGATAGACCATTTCCTATCTGGAAATAGGTCATGTCAAATAGTAGCAGCAGTTATATTTTTGCTATTATTTGTAACATTTCAGTAGCTGCTATCAAAACAGGACCTAATTTTCCTGCGTGTATTGTACATGTGAGAAGCAAAAAGCAGCTCTCAGCCTATAAACTTTACTAAAAGTAACATGCAATAAGGGATGACCCAAATAGTAGTGGATTAAACATAATAGAAATAATAGCAAGGAAAGTATTATTATGAATGCAGACTGCATGTGCAAGATAGTTTTGCCAGCTGCTTATGCATTTGCCAACAGCTGAGTGGTCTGGTGGTACCAGAGTAGACATACGGTTGAAGAACACAGTGCATGTCCTAACAGCTGGCTGTGGCTGGCAGAAAGCTCCACCACCCTTTTAAAACTTTGTCTCATGCACTTCGGTTTTCTGCATATATGAAGGATTATCTTGAGGTGGATCTTTGCACTTCTAGGATTTACAGGCACAGCAGTTTATTGAAATGGATTTAGGATAGTCATGGCATCTTTGCGTGGGGTTTCCATAAGCATCCTAGTTGATCAGAGGGATGTCAGAAGTCAAGAGCTGTGGGGCTCAACGCTGCTTTCACAAGTCCCAAACCTACACTTGTGACCCTAAGGCAGGATATCTGTCACTCAGCTATGACCCATCACGATTCTTCCACATTTCTTAGAAATGTGACCCCATGACCAGGACAGTCTATGGGCTTTGCTGATAAATTCTGAACTTGGTTACTGGGAGAGGGGGTTAGGCTACATTAGGTGCTAAGAGTATTTTCTTTCTGGCATGTGCAGATGAAAATGCACTGCTCACAGTAGTATAATGGGGATGCTTTTCTTTTCCTTCTCCTATCATCTTTTTTTTTTTTTTTACTATTCTAAAAAAAAGCTCCCAACAAAATAAACAAAACAAAACAACCCCCCCCCCCCAAACAGTCAAGGGAATAAGCATTCCCAAATCAATGTGAAGTCATTGAGCTTAAATTGTGCTTCAGCTTTGACAAATTGATGCGATAAAACCAGTAATGTGCAGTCCCTTGTTAAAAGCGTCTTTCAGACTCAATGTCATATGCACTCATTCAGAAGCAGTTTTATTATGTCATACTGAGAAGGTCGACATGTGCTCTCACAAAGTCATCTTGACAGACATTTAAGAGCAGAAATCCTCTTCTGAGCACAGTTTGCCATCCCATCCTTACTGTAACTGTGTTCTAATACAAAACACTGCTGCAGATTGCATCTTCCTTTGAATACCCCTGCATTGCTTAGGTAATGCCTACTGTTTAGAAATAAAGGAGCATAAATCAAATTGCTATATAAACCAAATGCTGATATACTGAGAGAGAAGTCTCAAACCACCTAGTGATGAGTCACATTTCATTGTTTCTAAAAGCTTTGAAGCACACCAGCAGTTAACCACAACTAGTCACCTTTGCTTGAGAGTATCTCCAGTCATCTCCCCTGTACCAACTGATGTTAAACTGGATCCTCAGAAGGTTTTCAAATGCAGCAAAGGGTTGATATTTTACACAGTAGAAATGGTGGGGCAAATTCCAACTTTTTTGTACACATTGAGGACCCGTCCTTATTTTAAGTGGAGCCAAATAGATGTAAAACTGCTTAAGGAAGTACATTACTTCTTGACTTTGCGCTCTATGCTATTATTGTTCCTCAGATTCTTTTGGGAGTGGAATCAAGACCATCCCCTTCAGCAATTTAAACAAACAGGTGAATGTTTTTTTAAAGACAATACCAAACAGGAAACAAACAGAGAAAACCACTATGTATTAATTCATCATCATAAAAATACAATACACAGTAGGCTACTTGTGGCTTTGAGCAATTCAGGGTTTTCTGTGCTCTGACATAGTGGTATGTGGATGAGGTTTTCTGATGCAAGTAAGTGCAATTTCCTAGTTTGATGTTAATGTCTTCCAAAAGAAGGTGGAGAATAGTAAAAAGTCATTACACGAGCCTCAGTGGTAGCTTTCCTGACTTAGGGAATTCCCAGGTGGAATGCAGTAGATTTTTTCCTGTACACATGGATATTTTATCAAAACCTAATTTTCAGTTATGAAGGAAGGGGTTTTTTTATTCAACCAAAATATGACTCTTGTCACTTCATTGTATCAGATTATCCAGATTATCCGCAGTTTGCCTTTTATAGACCCCAGGATCCCATAGCGTCCCTCCCAAAAGTGCTAGCTCATGGTTCTAAAAATTTGAAACATGTTTTTTCCCCATTAAGGGAAATGTCTTTTTTCCCAAGCACCTCTGTCTTTCCTGGTTCAGAAACACTTCCAGCTGGAACACTTGAGGAGTTGTCTGAACAGTAGCTGGCATACAGGTATTTTAAATAAACTAAAATTGCCATTTAGGCATCCTCAGCCTTGTCGTTACTCTGTTACCTCTTTCAGATATTCAGAGATAGCCTGAGAATACCGGATATTGGAAGTACAGGAACAAATGCAGCCTGCTGTTGTTCTGCCTGCCTGGCATTGCTTTGGAAACACATCCGCGTAGTTTCAGCCATCTCACCAGCTCTCTAGGAAAGAAGATCTTATTCACGGCTAGTAATTAAGACTGTAAATCTGTCCATTTCTTCCTGCATTACTCTTTCACTCCACTGTCCCTGTTCAGCTGCTGCGGCTACTTGGTCCTGCCCCTACCAAAATCATTCTACTCACTTCTTGCCAGAGCTCCAGCCGCTTTCCCCTGCACAATCTGTTTTCTTGCTTCACACATTCCCATGTCCCTAAACCCTGCTCTCTGTGTCGCTCAGCTATTTCTCTGTCCCCTCTCAGTTCCTCTTTCTTGCCATTCAGTCGACACTTCCGTGATCAACCTGGCATCCAACAGAGGTTTTCTGCTGAGTTTTTCCTCTTTGTCAGGAACGCACATAGAAAAGGAGGAAGTTTCATCCTCACTGAGACAGCGGGATAGGATTTCTTCTCATTGGAACACAAGCAGAGACAGCAGCCCTCGTCAGAGGCGGGCTCTTTCAGATATTCCTTCAAAGGTCTGGGAAGGCAGGCATTGCTCTTTCTCTTGCAGACTTACCCCCTAAACTACAATTCATGGAAACCATTGACCATTGCGGATGGAAGTCAAAGATTCATGGGATATTTTGGATTCGAGGACTATTAAAGGCTCTTTGAAAATTCCCATGTGAACAGAGCTGCCAGAAAAATTTGCTGTGTGGCAACTTCTGAGGTTTCAATTGTTGTTTCCATTCTGCGCTCACAGGAAAGTGAAAGTCCTCAATAAAAATGGGAGATGTTGGCAGCTGATGGACAGCTTGGGATAAGGTGAACAGAAGCTCAAGTGACAACTCTGTTTTAGTAACATCAGAACTGCACAGAGAAGGAACTAGACACCTCCCCTCTTACTCCCTGGATGCAGGAAACTCCCAGGAAATCAGTTCCGCAGTAAACGTGAGTCTTGAAAATGCAGGTCAAGGTGGCAGCAATCATAAAAACTCCTTTTATCTGCCAGAAGGGCATGGCACTAGATCTTGATGAATCCAGAAATAGTGGGGAAAATGCATGAAAGGGATAGGGCAAAATTTTGTGCAAATCTTACAAATGCATGTATTTTTACCTTTACAACTCTAATTGTTCGATCAAGTAAATGCACAAAATCAAAGCATGGGCACAGATTGCCCAGAGAATCTGTAGCTGCTCCATCCCTGGCAGTGTTCAAGGCCAGGCTGGACAGGGCTTTGAGCAACCTGGTCCAGTGAAAGGTGTCCTGACTGCGCCAGGGGAATTGGAACCGGATGAGTTTTAAGGTCCCTTCTAACCCAAACCATTCTATGATTCTATGATTTTGTGAAAACACATAGAAAAGTCTAAGCCCTTACAGCTGCCTAAGAAACTGTTTTAAACTGTGAACCCCCAAAGCCTGAAAGATTGAATAAAAACTCAAATGCGTAACTTCTCTAAGAAAATGTTGGTTTGTTGGTTTGGTTTTTTGTTTGTTGGTTGGGTTTTTTTTTAGGCTAATGTTATTTTGGTGTTCTGCTTAATGATTCTTGAATGCCTGAGGTTAGCAGCAGCATTATTTCACCAGTGGGGTGCCCAGTGGAGTGTAACTTTGCACGTGTTGCTGGGTGGGTGGAATATCGGTAGAGAACAACCCAAGCTCGTGCAAGAGGCGTACACAAGGGAGTGAAATAGTGAAAGAAAATGCTATTGGTAGCTGGTAAGAGAAACTTCCTGGCAGTAAGAACTGTTATTTTGTTGTTATTTTGTCTGACATTAGCAGGGAGATGAACTGGGTGATCTAGGAGTGTTTTGTTATCTCTTACTTCTAGGAACCCTGGAGCCACAATGCCACTTGGACCAAATTTATGGACAGCTTTTCAAAACAAGCAGTCGAAACATGAACATTCATCTGAAGGAAGCTGGGGCAAAGATACCTTTGTTTTTTTTCCTTTCTTTTTGCTTACTGGTCAAAATACAAACATTTGAATAAATGAATAATTAGGCATCAATTTAAATGTTTCATACACTACAATGTTAATGTTTCATACTCTACACACCCTTCCTCATCACTTGAAACCCTCAGATATTTCTATTTAGCTTTTGAAACAAAGAGGCCATTAGCAAGAAAATAAAAATACAATATGATGTTTAGGGTTTCTGTCAGTTCTTTGTCACTTTTCCCAGAGGGCACTACTTTTTCATCTGCAGCTTAAACAAATTAAGAGATTTTACTCCTCCTCAACTGCATATATGAAGAAAACAGATTCTCAGATATGAGCAGAGACATAAATGTGTGCGTGCCTAAATAGAACATTTTTCCTGATCTTACATATTTTTATGTGCACTTATGAAAGGGATATAAATATTTTTAGCATTTTTGCAAACATTCTTTAGTCACTTTTTTCCTGCTACGCCGTCTGTTCAGTTGTTTTGGTAAAACTTGATGTTTTACAGCTTGAGCCTCGGAAATTTGCAAAAAATAACCTCACTGCTCAGTGGCTGACATTGTGTGGATGTATTTAATATCCATGATAAAACTTTGCTCCTGTTGTCTGTTGCTGTATGTAAATGTACAGAAATGTACCTATAAAGTTGCTCCCTGCTTTGTTTAGGTCTTCTTAATTTTTCATTAAGCTAAAATTTGGACAAAGAAGAGTCAGAAGTGTCTGAATGGAATTCATCTGTGTAGGTAACACAGCCCCATTTAGATTGCATGTCTAATTCCAGGTATTACATAGCAATGAACCTATTTCATGCTTCCCAATTTAATCATGATGGGTGTTTTTGTTTTTTTTTTCTTTTCAGCCATGCAATTATTCATTTTGAAAGCCAAGAGACATGACATTTATCAAAATAAGCATATTATTATTTGTATCTTAACTGCACTTAAAAGCATTAAAACTTTTGGACTGGAAATCTTGCTAGCTTAGTTGGGGGATTCAGACTGATTGGATTTTGGGGGCAGACTTTTCCATGTTTGATAGTCATGTCCAGTGGCTTTCTTTCAAGCTCAGCAGTGTTTTTATAGGCTTCTTTCATTTCTTGTTGTAGATGTAGCTTGTTGCTTTTGTCTGTATTTATTTTGGCTCAGGAAAGAGGGACTGTTTTCCTTCCTTGTGATCATTGCCATCAAGTCCTTGGAGCTTATCATGTTTTGTTGAAGCAATTTTCATTTTTATTACAGATTTGATTCTCTTAAGCATTTACCCTTAGTCTTGGGTAACTATTTTTAATTACTTTTTAAAACATTAATACTTACTTATGTTTACTTTAATGCTTACATTAATAATTAAAACTTTTCTAACTGAAGTGTGTTTCATGTGTTGTTCTTGCACCTAGAAAACTTAAATAAGCAATATTACATATTCATGGAGGAACAGCTTAGTTTTTTCTGTAAGCTTCACATTGAATATATCCAGGAAATTCAAAGCATGCAGAATAACCAGATTAATTGATTTCCTATTGCATTGTCCAGTCATATTCCTGCTACATCCAGAATAAGCTTTACTGCATGTGAAGTATACTGCTAGGAAACTGCTGTATGGAAAAGACATCTATCATTTGGCAGAAGGAAAGTGCATGCTGCATCACATGGGTTGGGGTAATTACAGTGTCTCTGGAGCTGCAGGCGTTCAAGGTGGCCACAAGCAAAATTTGTGTGAGAGGCTGCAGAGTGAAAAAACCCTGTGCCATCTATAAATTTAGAATTGCTTGCTTTGTTTTTTTTTTTTTTTTTTTAATTTAAACCCAAAACAGAGCACTGTTTCCTGCATTTGGGGGCCAATCCCTAAACCTGGATGTGAATCATTCCCAGATTTTGAAAAACTACTGTTTTCTGCTTTCTTTTTCCCATTTCTTTTGTCCTTTAGCATTCACATAGTAAATACCAAAGGACAAAATACAGCTTGCACAGAGCGTCTGTGTTGTTAAAGTAATCACAGGCATGGGATGACTGCCTTTGTGGCCTCTCAGCTAGTTTAGGGTTCTGCACATGCAGTCACCTGGTTCACACATGCAAAGGCAATCTTGTTAAATTAGCCATGCAATTTCACTTGGGATTTTAACATACAGCTAGAGAAGCCCTGGTGGTTTTTGGAAAAGCATTGACTCTAAAAGGATTAGTATGGAAATTTGGTGTAATTAATACTTACCCTTCTGTGCATTGGCAAACTTTCCTCTTTATACTTTTGTATAAAGAAGTGCTGGGCTCCAATAGTACCTTACCTGTACACTCAGCATATAATGGGGCAATCACTAAAAACAATCATCCCACTGTGTCTGCACACTTCTGTCCATCGCCTGGATCACACAGAATTCTGTAGCTTTTGGCAGGGTGAATTATTCCTGTTTTGGATTTACATGATTATATCACCAATCTGAATGCCACAAATACATGTTCCGCTGCCTCTCCTCTTCGGAGTAACCTCATGCTTCCTACCAAAATTAGGCAGTTGATGTTGGACTTGAAAATCTCCTATTTTTTAAAACAACTTATACTTGTTGGAGAGCTCTGCATTTTGTATAATCTGGCTAAAAAAGCTATCCAAGAGGGGAGAGAAAGGGAAGGCTTCCTACCTAAAAGGCTTCCTCAAGCCTTTTCATCTAAGTCCTGGAACAGGATGATGGAAGAGGAGAGGTTAAACGGTGAGAATTGGCAAAGGTTGCATTCATTCCAGCAGCTGGAAAAGGAATACAAAATATTACAGTGGATTGTATCCTGAAGACTTTCAAAATAAGCATAATTTGTGGTAGGTAACCAAGGTCATAGAGAAAAGGAAAACTGAAGCTTCACAGTCGTTTCTATGAGTTTAGCTCTCAGCATGAGTTGCTTCAGTACTGCCATAAGGCTTCTTGTTTTGAAGATGTCATTCATCATTTCTCTAGTCGTTTTTGCAGTTCATGTGCCCACAGCAAGGTGCTGCTACCCAGGGTGGCTTCTGTGAGAAGCTGCTAGAAGCTTCTGTGTCCTATAGAGTCAATGCTAGCCAGCTCCAAGATGGATCTGTTGCTGATCAAGGCCAAGCCCATCAGTGACAACGGTAGAGCCTTTATGGGATAAATATGGCAGTGTTCAAGGCTATGTTGGACAGAGCCTTGTGTAACCTGGTCTAGTGTGAGGTGTCCCTGCCCATGGCAGGGGGGTTGGAATTAGATGATCTTAAGAATCCTTTCCAACCCAAACCATTCTATGATTCTATGATTTTGTAACATATTTAAGAAGAGGAAAAGAAAACCTGTGCAGCTGCAGCTGGAGAGAGGAGTGAGAATGTGATGGAAATAGCTCTGCAGATACCAAGGTGAATGAAGAAGGAGAGGAGGTGCTCCAGGTGCTGGAGCAGAGATTCCTATTCAGTCCATGGTGCCAACCATGGTGAGGCAGCTGTGCCCCTGAAGCCCATGGAAGTCCATGGTGGAGCAGATTTCAACCTGCAGCCCATGGAGAACCCCACACAGGAGCAGGGGGATGCAGGAAGGAAGCTGTGACCCTGTGGGAAGTCTACACTGGGGGAGAAAGGTAGAGAAATTGGGAGTGAAATTAAGCCCAGGAAGAAGGAAGGGGTGGGAGAAAGGTGTTAAAATGTTTTAAGATCTGATTTTATTTTCTCATTACCTTACTCCGATTTGATTATTAATAAATTAAACTCATTTCCCCAGGTGGAGCCTGTTTTGCCCATGATGGTAACTGATGAGTGAGCTCTCCCTGTCCTTATCTCGACCCATGAACCTTTCATTATATTTCCTGTTCAGCTGAGGAGGGCAGTGATAGAGCGGCTTTGGTGGGTACCTGATGTCCAGCCAGGGTCAACCCACCACAGACCATCAACTATTGAGGTGTTCCCCACCAGATCCAGCTTTCCTTACCTTTGAACAAGGTATTTATTGGCAAAGGCATTTGGAGCAGGGATAGAAGAGAAGGTCATATCCTAAAGGTTGTTGCTATCTGGTTGCATTCTGGTGAATGGAAAATACTTGTAGCTATGGGTGGCCTTAGTATCCATACCCACCAGGGGATGTATGGATTTATGTGTCCATGTGCGTAGACACTACATCTTGAACAGAGACTCTAGAACTTTACAGTTCCCAGATCCAAACATGCATACAGCCACACCCTGATGCCATTCTGGGGTGAGATTCTGCCTTTCCTGTGTCTCCACCTTCTTACTCCTCAGATATTTTGGTTTCCTTTTGGGAAAAGGAAACTTAAGGATGTGAGGCAGTTGAGGACTCACTGTGTTCTTCATTTGGTCCTGTGTCTGGATTAATCTAGGATATTTCTGTGAACAAAGTTATTCACATGGCAAGGGGAGAAAGTGTTAATATAACTCTTATTCTGTCTGGAAGGATAAAGAAAATACATATTTTTTTGTGGGTTTTTTTTATAATAATTTCAGAAATCTGTATGTCTCATTCCTGCCTTTTTTTGCCAATAATATTCCTTAAGTGTATTACTATTTGTCATAAAAATTAAAAACAGACTAAATAATTCTTTTATTTTTCTTTTCAAGTGAAAGATTTACAGAATGAGGTCGGAAAATTGTGTGTAGGCTGATGTTTTATGTTGTAGCTGGTTATTACTCAGTGAGTCACTGTAAGTTTCCAGAGCTTGCCACACCTTAAGGTTAAACTGCCTCAAACCAGGCAGCAAACTAGTAGCGGAGGATCTTTGAATGATTCTTTTTTCAATGCAAGAAGATTTGTTTTTAAACAACATGTAAAACTTTGCAGAGACTTCTCAAATCCTCTTTCCTTAGGAAGCTTTTTCTGCTCACCCTCTGGTTCCTCTGATAGCATTAAGCATGACTAAAAGAATTGTTTAATTGAGATAGTTATCCAAATTTCCTAGGAAGAATTAGAGGCTTCTTTACTGATAGGAAAGAAGCCAGTATCCCATGGCATAATCACACCTAGCTGTCTTTTGAGATTTTGGAAAGAAATGTCAGCAAACTGTAGTGTACATTCAGGATGCATGTGCAAAGAGGTGAAACAGAAGAAATGAAATACATGGAGTGGACATCCATCTTTTCAGTTTAATACTAATGCATCAGTGTCTGCCTGGCTGAAAGATGCTTTTGGTATTCAGAACAAATACTGCAAGGGACAGTTTTAGAAATGCTACACTAAAGGAAAGGTAATTTCAAAGTAACTGTTAATTACGCAGGTATTCAATGTCATATACAATCACTTGCCTTTTCTTAGTGGGGGCTTCATTCCAAAAATTGCTGGGTGCTTCTGTACTGACCAGACACAAAATATGAATTCGCTTAAAGCGTATGAGCTGCTCCCCTGGGCTCTGAGCAAGACCAGAACTGTACTTTTGGAGGTAAAAAAAGGGATTTGCTACTAAAATCTAATTCAGGATTTAGTTTTGTACTCTCAGTGAACTGTGGTAGAAGTTGGTGTTCTGTCTGTGATTCCAGCCTGATAAACTGGAATTCAAAGCACCATCACAGCATTGGTACTCCTACATTTGCTACTTGATATTAGGATATAAATAAAATTTACCACAGCCTTTCTGCTGTGACTTAACCTCCATTATACTTGTGTGCTACCCAGTATTGAGGCACCCCAGCACTGCACTGGCATCATACAGGCTAGTCCTCCTCCTGTGCCCCAGTCACCTCCATTGGCAATACCCTGCTCATAGAAAAAGGGTCACCTTAATGCAGGCATAGTTGAAGATAATCCTTTAAATAATCCACAGTTAAAAAACTCTAATAGTTGAGATCACTTATTACAAGAAATAAAAGCCAAAATGACCTATCCAGTGGTCATGGGACTCTCTCTATGCTGGCGTAGTTTTGAGGAAAGTTGAATGTACATTGAAAAAACGTGTCTCCCAAAATCTGGTTGAATCATAGTCTGAACTTGATTCTGGGGGCATTTGTCCCCTTGTATTCACATTTTTTGAGTTCATTAGAGAACAGGTTTCATAGTAGAAGTATTAATCACAGCAGCTGTTTGTAAACACATTTGGAGCCTACCAGACTGCCACAGCAGCCCTATTCAAATCTGCACACTAATTTCTACTGTCTTGTTAAAGCTTTCATTTTTAGCTGTGTTCTCCTGTGGGTGTTGTATTTTTTGAATGTGAAGTTAAAGGTGTGTTTCCAAATGCAGCAGAAAATCCCCCAAATTCCCTTTCCCTATTATAAAGCAATGTTTGCAAACATTCCATTTAAAGTTGCCTTAATTAAAAAAAAGAGAGAGAAAATAATAACAGATTAAGTAAATGGGAATTGGGAATATTGTTAAGGTAGGTGAAAAGTGTATTAAATTTACCAGAAGAGAGGAAGGGATTCACAAGGCAGAAGTCTGTCACAGTAAAGAAAGATAAAACCTGAAAAAATGGGTCCCTAAGAAATCCTTCAATATCTATACAGGGAGAAAATGCACCACTCCCACCCCACCCCCACTCTTTCTGTTGGTTTTTTTCCTGGATATTGATGTAGTTTTTGCTTGGGCTGGTGGAGTAATGGAATTTCAGAGGATTTTAAGAAGCTTTTCTGCAATCGTTTGCTGTATTCTATTGCCCATATGCAGGTTAATATTCACACTAGTTTCAAGTAGCTACATTGACATCTAAACCACATAAGGTAGCAAGTCAAACAAGGGAAAAACATTCCCCCAAGCTACTCACCATGTTTCTTCTCTTTGCACATTTAATGGTAGGCACTGATCATCCTTTAGCACCCAATACTGCAAACCTTCACACCATATGGCATCAGAGGGACAGTAGGAATGTTTTCTTCTTCTTCTCCCCCCATTTTCATCCTGCTCAATTGCAGCCAATGCCACTTGCTGCTCCTTGGAGAGCTTGTCCTGCAAATGGGAGCATGGAAAATGGTTTTGATCTTACTTTCAGTTAGTGCTAAACACTTTCTACTTTGATTTATGGCCTAGTACTTCAACTTCTGTATTTTTAAATGTATCTCACATTATAAAATTAGCTTCTTAAGCACAGAGCAGTAACAGGCTAGTGAAGAGAAAGATTATCTGGCCCTCTGGAAAGGGTACTGTGTGCAAACATGCAGGAACAGTTTGCTTTCATAACTCTCTAAATCACCTCCAGGGATTTTGGTGCTTGCAGAAAAGAAGCATTGCACTAAGTTGCCAGAGTGCCAGAAAATAGCCTTTGGAAAACCTTGGAAAATTGATTCATTGAGTGGAAAACATGTTTCAACAGTTTTTCTGTATGTATGGATTAAAAGAATACTTTTAATATCTACTGCTAGGTCTCCAGTACTCTAATGGTGGCTGAAGCAAAGATCTCTAGAGCTGTTGTACTGTGTTGCTTCCTCTCTTCTGGCCTAGCTGTGTTTAACATGAGGGTCTTTCAGTAGAAGGTGTATTTATGGGCACCCCATCAGGGCCCCTTTGCCTCTATTTCCATGACATATTGCAAAGCCACCCAAATATACAGCTGTGAGGCAATAGCTGCAGACATCTCCCTTTATGGCAGAACTCATCAAAATCAATGTGCTGAACCTCAGAAAGTCTGACAGTGTGGAATAAAGGTTTCATCCTGAAACCTTCCATCTCATTAACAGCTACTCGCAATAGCTGATTGGGTTTTGAGGGTGCGATTCAGTTCTTGGTTGCAGATAGTTACATCCAGGGTCTAAGCATTGACCTCCCAGCCATGAGCAAAACTGCTGGTAGGATGAAAGTGAGCTAGTTAGTCCCATCCACACTGTCAGGGGGGCTGCCCAGCTGGTCAGATGCAGGTGTCTGTTTTAGGGAGAGCAGAATAGCTCTCCGGACTCCTCTACCTGTATTGACTAGTCTCCACAAGCTATAATGGAAGCTCAGACAGCTGATCTCATGGATCACATGAAGACACATTTAGACAGTATATTTAGGTGTCTACAGACTGGATCTGAATATCAAACACTTGTGGCTTAGGGATTTGACTGCCTAAACATAGATGCCCTGTGGTGTCTGAGACACTCAGGGAGGCTGAGGGCTACAATGCAAGGCCTACAGTGGAGCTGTAGGCCAAGAGACAGACTCCAGGCAGGACTTTGCAGGGAACCTCAAGTGCATCTAAATATCTATGTGCGGGCAACAGATTTGAGCCTTCAGTGATAATTCACATTTACAGATGCCTTCTAATTGTGTTTCTTCTGTTTAGTCTTGCGTTGGCTTCTTTTCGTTTTTAAAAAAAAATTATTTTCCCATTTTCCATGTGAAGTGGCTATGTATCCGTCAGTACAGTCAGGAATGTAGTGTGGCCAGCTACAGAGGGGAAGATAAAACCTTTTGTTTTCACCTGATGCATGTTTATTAAAGGCTTTGTGAATGGCTGATTCATATCCCTAAAAATAGAGGACCTTTTCCTTGGCCATACTGCTTCCTCATGCCTTTCCCTCTCATATAAATCCAGAGACAAAAAGCAGAGAAATGCTAAAGCTTCAAAGAGAAGTTACTCTGTAAAATATACTGCGCCATAATCATTTACTCTGTTGTTTCAAAACAGCTTTCTGATACATGTCTGCATCAGTACCAACCATAGGACTAGCTTTGGGAAGCAGACTTAAGCGGTTGAAGAAAGCCCTTTGAACATCTGACATAAGTGAACATATTGAACAAATAAACAGATACAGAGTTTTCCCCTCACCGGCTTTTCATATGGGGCCCCTGCAGCTGGGGATGGAGAAAATGTTTCACAGCAATACAACAGCTACTCATATGCTTCCTGCTCTGCTGTACACCACAGTTCATTCCTTTATGATTTTCCACACAGCAGGAAAAGTAAAGCAAACTGGGTCTGATAATTTGTGGTCACTTCAGAAATGCTAGGAATGCTGGAAAAAGATGTGTAAGGGTCATGGGGAAAGAACGATGAGCTCTTAAGGCACAGGAACACCTGTAAATGCCTTTGTTCTTAAAAGTTTGAGCTTTTCATTCCATCCCTTAAAAACTGTCTGCGGTAAAGGTATACCTGTGACAAGCTGCAGTGAAAGAAGCAGAAACCATTAACAATAATCTGTACAGGACTTCATGTATCTTCTGTTAGTGGCGGTGGAAAGAGCGCCAGGGCTTTGTGAGAGACTGAGATATGGTTAGAAACATGACAGACCCATCATTGACAGCTCGTTGGGTGCTGTATGACTGTTACTAATCGAAAGACTGAAAGAATGATTTTTTTCTTCCTTCTTACAATGTCTTTTTTTTTCTGTGGTGTCACTATTCTCTCACATTTTAATATTCTGTTCACATAGAAAGCAGTAGGCAGAGACACAGATTTCCTTTCTATAGCTGCTTTAAAGAAAGTATTAGGGCTGAAGGAAAAATATGATTTCAACATTCACAGTAGCTTTTAAAATGGAAACATGAAAACATGCATCCATAATAGGAGAATCTACAGGTGATTTCCTAGCCAAGATAACTGATTTTTCAAAGGCCCTATTTTCTGTGTTGGCAGTCTCACCATGGGACCCAGGGCTTTAGAGCACTTGTTTCCAGGCCATGACAGAGAAAAGCTCAATGCCATAAATACGTGGCACCTCACTAGTGAGGGTATCTTCGAATAAAAATTGAGTCATTGTTAAAGAGTAAAGCTGAGCACCCAAGTTAATACCTTGATCCTTCATGTAATGCTATACAGGCAGATTGCAGTAGGGCTAGGATTGGAGTTATTGGCTTGGTCCATTGAAATTACATAGGTAATAAATACCCAGATGAATATTATTTTGCTGCTCAAATGAAATTTCTCTTGCAATATATATATCAGTTCTAAAGTTAAAGATTGGTTACCAGGATACAGAAGCTAATTGTTTTCAAGCTTGTAAAAAGACCCAACACAACACAGGACAGCTAATTAAGATGATGAAGGTAAAACGTCGTGTCTCTACAATCAGTGAGGTTAGACAACGAGCAGGTCTAAAAACAGCTTGTTCCATGACGCATGCCTGTACCAGATTCTGTTGCAGTTTGGAGAAGCAATTATGTAAATATAGATTTGCAAACAATTTCACAAAGTGACAAAAACAGTGTTAATTACCAAAAATGTTAGCGATCTGTCTAGCCAACCACAGAGTGATGAAATCATGGTCATGTTAAAAATGAAAGCCTGATGTAACCCCCTGGTTTGTTTTTTTCAGGAATATTATCGTTGCTTGTATCTTTGACTTAACTCTCAGGAGTATCTGGATTTATTTATTTTTTTAATCTAGGCCCAGGAAAATGACACACATGCACACAGTCAAAATAATATGTCTGTTCCCGTTAATGGAGGGGAATGTCATGAGTAGTGTGCCACTAGAGACCTTCGTAGACTGAAGAACCAGTTCATTTGTGTTCAAATTGTTATTCTGAACTAAATAAGTTTTTTACTTTGTTTTTGACCGAACAAAGATGCAACTTATTTTCTTCGACATGTGAAAAAACAATGTTGATAGCAACTATTTCATGTTTTTTTTATGTGCATGGGTTTGTACATTGCGATATAACAAAGCTCTTCTTTAATCTTCCTTTGAGTTTTTATGTGGCTGCCTGTAAACTCTGCAGTTCAGCATTACAATTTAAAAGGCTCATTTCTCAAGAATGCAATCAGTGTATTTATTGTACTCATTGGTTACTTGGGCATTATAAAGCATAACTGATAAACTGTAAGAGATGGAGTACGTTCTACTGCTACTAAATACTGGTATCCAGTTACTCTACTTTCCACAGATTATGGCTATGGATGTCATACAAGATTGGCTAAAAACATTCTTTGGAAGGAGTATATAAGTTCACATCAAGTTTAGAAAAGGTTCTGGATGCAGTTAACTATAAATAATGGTTATTTTGTAATATTCAAAAACATCTATTTCCATGGATAAATTACTACTTTCCCTTTCTTTGGTGAAAATTTAAATAGTAGCTTCAAACAAAAGCTACTTCTACTCCTGCCACATGGTTATACAACACAGTGTTGATACAATTTGAAGGGGCTGACTTACTGCTTAAAATATGGATGCTGCATATGACTTAAATAATATGAATTATATGCTGAAGTCATTACTGAGTTTTTACCCAGGCAAAACAGTGTTGCTTCAATAAATATTTCAGAATTCAATACTGTAATTCTTTTGAGACATTTTACAGAAATAAGAAGGCTAGTAACTTCAAAATTGCTGCTGAATTAATATCTCACTGTTTAAATATTTAGCTAGGAACTTACTACAGTAGGATTCTTTCTCTCCATATTTGTGAATCAAATAGTAAATTTACAAAAGACAGATTATATCTCCTATCTTCTCCCTCCCCCATTAAATACACATGAAATAAGAATCCATAACTGTTCTTCTAAAACTCTGGGCAAATAAGTACACCAGTGTTATAACATGAAAGTGATGTTTTGAAGAGAATACATGACTGTGTCAAAAGTCATCTTCTAATTACTTTTGAACTTTAAGTTAAGAAGACAAGCAACATGTCTTTTAATCATTAAAGATTTTCTGTAAAATCATTTGAAAAATCTCACAGAACATTTAAGGAAACTTTTATTTCCATCATACTAAGAAGTGATTCCACTTCTACGGATGTGGAAATTCAGGCAGAATGAGCAGGGTGTGTTTGGTCTCTAACCCTGAACTCCTGCATTTCAGCCTCTTCCTTTAGAGGCTCATGTTTGAATTAGAAGATATGTTGAAGTTTTCCAAGTGTTTCATAGCTAGTCACATGCAGAGCCCAGGAAAACTTAAATAGTTTTGACATTTCTGTGACTTGAGATCCTTAACTAATAAACCCACTAGTAAAGGATATAACTCAATTAGACATGCTATGGCGTCTAATTAGGCATGCTATAGTGTGATGTTACTCTGATAGACTCTAGGGTGCACACCGAGAATGCACATTAATTCCAGCCTGTGTGTAAAGGCCACAAGATCTGTATGTGAGCCTAAGATACAGCTCTCAATTGAACATGTGACATATTTTTAGAGGATCAGACTCTTTCCACATATGTATTTCCCGTAGTGACCAGGTTAATGGGATTCCCAACCTCCAGTTATAAAGATAACAATAAGAAAACATCTCTAAACTGTGGTTCTAGTAACAGAAGGAGGCAACTTCTGAATGTCACTGTTTAATGTACTAAAGAGGGGTGGGTCTGGTCCAGAACTAGGTAATTCAACAGAAAGATTCCTGCTAATTTAAATGGGCTTTGAACCAGTGAATGGTCTCTAAAACATTCTGTGCCTCCTCTCAAATACAAGCAGCACAAAATGAAGAGAGAGTTTTTATTCCTTTATTGCCTAGTGTTTGTGATGACTCAGATACAGCAGACTGCTAGGAAATTGTACTTATACCACAAGGACAACACTTATTGCAATTCCTTAGTCATCAGAGAAAGAGAGAGAGAGGCTAAAGTCAGTTGTAAAGTTTGATACACAGTCAGAGCCTGCAGCTTTTGGATTATTGATTTACTTGTTTAACCTGTTGATTTTTAGGATTAAGTTTATAGAGGAGTTGAAAATTAAGGTATCTGAGGTTTCTTTAATTTCTCAGATTTAGTTAATCCAGAACTGTGTGGACTAGCATCTTATTTTAGTAACACCCATTGTTTCCAAAAGCTGATGAAATGCATCACACGAATTAATCTGGCATCCTACTGTTACCAAATATTACCACATCAAATACTTATCAAGCATCAGGGATAAGAAACCACCTCTTACAATTCCTTAACACAGGAACTATCCTCTGTAATTTTGCTTTTCAATCGTTTGGGTCCTGTTATTCAAAAAGAAAAGCAGATAAATTTTATCTGTCTTCAACACTTGCACTACTGCACATCATGTTGGCATCCATATTCACATCTCCCCAAAAGGATGTACTACAAATCTTTGCACATCTGAAACCTTTAATTTAGTGGAATGAACTCAGCTTTTGGGCTGTGTGCAGCCCCAAGGATTTCTTAAAAATTAAAATAAAATCCATATTTTAATACCTATTTGATATTCACAAAGAGTGTTTTGGCTGTGTCATGCTGCACTAACGGGCTGCAGGATTTCTTGGTCGGCTTGACATTCTGCTGCCCCTAGGTAGCAAAACGCTGTGGTCTCAAAGGGCAACCCTCAGAACTAGAAAGAGCTGGGTACCGACTCCCAGCGGGGCTTCCTTTATGTGAACTCAGCCAACCAACAACTCCATGACTCTAGCAGATGTTTTTGGCCTTCAGACCGATGGATGAATTTATCCATCTTCCCTCACTCCCTCAGTCATCCCTCTGGCTGAAGCCAGCATGGTTAAACCTGGATTCATGCCGAGGACAATCAGGAACGAAGTGCCGGCCCAGTGAGGTTTTCAAGCATGTACTAAGCAGATTGAATTCAAGGGCAAAGGGTCCATGCTATACAAATGCCGTAGAGCCTGTACCAGTGTTCTTGGCTCCCTATTGTGCTGTCTTTGATTGCAGGTTTTAAACATGCCATGTATTTCCAGATGCATTATTTATGTTTGCTTATGTTATTGTGCAATTTGTGGCAGAGTGAGGGGTCTACTGGGGAGCAGCCCTTGGTTTAGTGGCCAGCCCTGTAGCAAAATATTAGTAATACAGAAATCTGCTGCTCTAAGTGAAATTTGATTTAAACATAGTTGACAGAAAGCATTCAAATAATTTGTTGGGTTTTTTTTTTTGTTGTTTTTTTTTTTTTTTCAGGTTGGTGACATCCAAAAGTGATTAACTAAACATGTAGCTATTTTTAATGTTTTTCTTTTCTTTCTTGTCTTGTCTCATCTTTTCTTTCTCCCTTTTTCCCCTACTCCCTTCCTTATTTCTTCTTCTTTCCCTTTCCCTTTCATTACTCTTCGTGATAGGAGTGAGGATAAAAAACCTGGCTTGATCCGTTGATGCCCGAGCACTATCAGATGGGTGGAAGCTGGTGGTGATTGGTCACCCCTGTGGCAGTGATTCAGATGACTTTTTTTCAGCCAGTGTGGGTAGGAGGCTGCGTCTGCTTCTAAGTCTAGACTTAGATACCATGAGCTATGCACACATCAGCTGGACTTTCAGCAGCTCTCCTGCCATAAAACCATACTTTCACCCCTTCCAGAAACTGAAGCTAGCAGTTGACATGTGGTGTGATTCAGTGCAAGCTTGTGACACTGGTGTTCCACAGTCATTCTTATGGTTTCTGACACAATTTTGCTTTGTTTGCTTTCTGGTTTGATTTACCTGGTTAAATAATGGACTTTTGCTTCATGCCACACAACCTTGCAATCAGTGGAAGCATTTAACCAGGACTGTCCTGACTTTAAAGAAATGTAACATTCAGAAGTGCATCCTTCATGATGTACTCAAAACCAGAGCTTTTTCTTTCCCATTCCAAATAGTTTTAGGGTAAATGCTTATTTATACTTCCGTGTATACATTCCAGGAGTTTGGAAGCACATGTGTACTTAAGGCCAGATAATATGTGATAGCTAGCACTGATCTTAATATTTGCTTGGCTATTTCCAAGCATGATTTCATTGTTGATGCAATTTAATATTTGGTGTTCCCTAAATGCTTTGTTTCCCCCTTGTGTATTGTCACTATGAAGAAAAATCAGCATTGCAGGAGTGAAGTGATAATTCACAATTATGGCAATCTTTTTTTACTTGGATGACCATTAATTTTCATAAACTACCAACTCTGTGATTATCCTGCTGCGACTGCTGTGCAGAGTATATTGAGATTTACCTTACTCTTCCATGTGACCACAAAAGGTATCCCCGGGGCCATATTTAATTTCACAGTCAAATGCACTACTTGGCTAGCAGCCTTTAAACCAGTATGCCTCCTATAGTTTGGATTTCCTCTGGGAGCAGTCCTGGGCAGTTAATTTAGCTATTTGGCTTTGTACATAAACCCCTGTCGGAAGATTGGGGATGGAGGAGGGATAGAACTAGGGAAAAATATATGTGTAAGTTAAGAAAGAAAAAAGAAGAGAGAGCAGAACCCTTAATGTTTTTTGAACAAGATGTAATCAGTTGCCATAATACCGAACTGTTTATCTGACTTTTTTTCAGTGTGGTTACTGTTACTTCATCCCTGAAATGTTTCCAAGAGAAACTTGGGATTGTCCACAAGATAATCACCGCTGTGTCTGATTCTTCTGTGTGTAGTATGGTGTGTCACTAAGACAGAGATATTATCTACATGCAGCCTGTGAACAAAAACCAAGGGTACTAACCGGGGAGTACAACTTTGAGTGCACATTGTTCTGCAAATGGCTGATTTCTCCAAGAAAAGTTGCTTGATGCCAGGTAAAAATAGCATTCTGGCTTTTAAAAATAGCATTCTGCCTTTTTCAGTACCAATATTTCAGTATCCCTTCTGTTGAATGTGACAGCATCTTCGATACCTTCAATATCTTCAATGCTAATTTAAAAGAGGACCAATTAATGATTCCCAGACTAACTTGCCTGCATGCCACCAAGTTTACTTGCAATCCTGACCTAGTGTCAGCTCAGTCCAAGAGACATGGATGATTATACTTGCCCATGATCTTATGCTCTCAGGGATGGCCAGCTGTAGCTGTTAAAGTTCTGTGTTTCTATGTTTCGATGTCTTCCCTCCTGTGAGCTGAATTGTCCTTATGGTTTTTTAATTCTCTATTAAAAATATTTAATTCTTGCCCTGCCTGCAATAACCAACATGAGAGAAATCCCCATCCCATAAAATAAAAGGCAGAGTTCATGAATGCGGTATTCTCATTCTGACATATAACCATGTTCTTGTCAAATGTAGATCCACCTTATGAAAGTGGATGTTATGTAACTGCAAGCTTTGAGATGGGGCCAGTCCCCAGGTTAAGGGGTATCATCAGGCAGGGAATTTGCCACATAAGAAATACTGGGGATCTCACACAAGCTATAAGGTCCAACAAGGCCACTTTCATGTGGGCATGCCTACTCCTCAGCACAGCATCCAGAGAGTTTTTAATGGCTGTTTTGCATATTTACAGTGGGATCCATCCTGCCCAGCTTAGCAGGCACCTCAATTGACTTGTCTGATGAAGAGTACCATCATGACAAGGTTTTAAAATTCTCTGTAGTCACTGGGTAGAGGAAAATGCCTCTGGAGACATTCAGAAGATTAAGCTGTCACCCAACATAGTCTCAAAAAGGCAGGCTGGGTCCTATCCTGTATCAGTACATAAGTATTAATTTAGGGGATTTTTTTTAATTGCAGTTCTCATTAGCTAAGTAAAACTGAATCATTCCGGTCAGTTTGTGCTTGCAATCATTCCCTTCACATTAACAGATTTTACTTGACTTTTAAATAATTATGTTTTCAGAATTCATTCCATTAGAAATCTTGTGTGTTCTCTTATCATTTTGCCATTATTTATTTATGTTTCAGCCTTATGGAGGAGCTTGCTTTTGTAACCATAACATAAATTGGTGGATTGAGAGATGAGCTGCTGATAGGTCTGCTAGAAAATTCTACAGCTACTTAATTTTAGAATGACCATTTTTTTAAAAACAGCAATACTGGTATTAGAAAAGCAGTAATTTTTAAAATATTTTTTAATACCTATTGAATGTACAGTATTTGAAGTCCAGCAAACATCAAGGTAACACTTATGGCCAGCGCCAGGTTTTATACCTTCACTAGCTTGGGTAGGTTTTGACTGCACAGATGACCTCATCAAAGTAAATTTCTGTCTGCTATGGCAAGGTCTGAAGAGTGATGGCTGTTGGCCACTAATGTAAGACCTGACATGAGTTAGCTGTAATCAATCCACAGGTAATCAGCTAGCTGTAATCAATCCCTATGAGCAATGAAATCCAGGCTTCTGATGTCAGACCACCTTGCAGAAAAGTTTTCTGTGCCACTTGATTTTATTAGATTTTCCACGGACCAGTGAAGGAGGTAATATGTTTGATGCATTTCATATCTGTCAGCACTTTTTGGCTAAAGTTGCAGCATTAAATACCCTGGTAGAGAAAATTTGGTTCTATGTTTTGAGAATGTCCTTGAAAATCATTAAGTTTGTGCGAAAATTGAGTGATGATATTTAGCAAAATTGATTAAAAAATAGCAAAAAGCAATTATGCAAATTAGAAAAAATGCTTATAAAAATGTTGCGTAGGTGCAGTTTGGAAAGAAAGCTTTGACTTTGTTGTTTCTTTTCTGTCTCATGACTGAAAATACAAGCCATCGCTCCTACGTTGATGGGAAAAGTCAAAACATATGCTTTTCAGCTAACAAAAAATAACATGCAAAGCATAATGTTATTGCAAGTGTAAAACTAAATGGAACTTTTCCCTAAGCCATATTCAGAGCAGTGTTGATGGCCACAAGGCCAGCTTCAGCTTGCTTCTGGGGGTGTTGGAGCCCACATGGGCCATAATCCAAACACAGTAGAAATACAATACAACAATGTTTTCCCCTCCTGATGCTTTTCACGAAACCACCAGAAGTCATGCATCAGGATCACAATATATCAGTCTAGCTCAGAGATTCAGACTTGGGAAAACAGCCGGTAAAATTGCTTCATGCATCATGCTTTACAAAACTTAACTACTTTAAATTTGAAGAGGCATAACTATCTGTGCTAAATATTGGTGGTTAGAAGCCACACTGAAAAGAAGTGATGTTTTGATGTGTTGTTAGGGCAGGGAGAAGATGAATAATTTTTGGTATTTTGACAGCTATTAATTGTGTAATTAAATGCCTCAAACTGCATTCTTTAGAGTAACTATGTGAAAATGGCAGCTCTTAACCCAACCTACCTATTCTCGACGCAAATTTAGTCATTGCTGACTTTATTAATCAAATGAAAAGTTTAACAGTTTTAGCATGTAGAAACTGCTGAAACAGCACTGAATGGGGAGAGAGAGCTGGAGGCTTTTGGAATCAGTGGTCATTAATAGCACTGTTAAATAAGCTGTGGCTGACAGTGTCTCAGACATTCATCTGCATGCAGAGTACTCACGTCCTCATGTGAAATCCTGTGGAATAGGATGGAAAGCAATGGCAAGGAGCGTTTGGCCTGTAACATTGCTGCTTCTTGTGTTAAACAGCAAGCCAGGCAAAACATGGCTTGGCTTTTGACTCCTGAGAAGTGTTGACAGAGCTGACAGCTAACAGTACTACTCTCTTTTTTTAACTTATGAAATGGATGTCTTTTACCTGGAATCACTGAGTCACAATGAATATGGAAAAACCACTCCCATGCCATTTCCCAGAGTAGAGTGGTCACTTAATAATAGCATGTTTATACAATATTTGTTTCCACTGTCCTTGTTAGGGCCTTAAAGTGCTTTGCAAATGTTAATAAAACTATTTGTAATCCTTTCTAGCTAAGCAATCTATTTCTACTTTGTTGACCATAGCCATGAAGAGACTTAATAGTTTTTAGCTGTTACATACAGTATTTTAAGCTGTGGCTTTCAATATTCTTTGAAAAAAAAAAACCCTCATGTTATCATTAAGCCCATTTTACATCTCCCATATGGAGAAATGAGACTTTAAAGAGCACCAAGACTAACTAATGGCCATATAACCAATCTGTTACCATACTAAATACAACTTCGCTCCATATGTCCTGATACCTATATGCTAGCATGTGCATCATGTAAATTGTTCTCACCAGTCATGAAGGATTTCTGGGGTAGTGGGAAGAACTGAAGGAATGAAGGAGGAGAAGCAGCCATCCTGTGGTCATGTCAGTGTGCTTTTTTAGGTTGCTTCCAAGAGCTGCTTCAATGAGCACATCTCAGACTGTGTATGTCCACATAGTGGTGTGCAGTTGTACCTTGCATTTGCATTGCAGCAAAAGCCCCAAAACATTGGACATTTATGCTGTAGGCCCTGTCATACTGGTAAATCCCTGTAGCAATTTCTTTAGGGCTTGGTATCCATATATTAAAAAAAACATGTCACAGAATGATTTGGGCTGGAAAGGAACTTAAAGATCATCCAGTTCCAGCTCCCCTGCCATGGGCAGGGACACCTCCCACTAGACCAGGTTGTTTGACCATAATCAACCATGAAACATCTTCTCTTTCTCTGGAGACTTTGGTAGCAGGATTGCTCATTGGACATGAGGAGCTCCCTCTGTATTCCTACTTTTTGGCTAAAGGTTGAGTGTATTCTCCTTGAAAATTGCCCGTAATGCTGGTTCAGGATCTGTGGCATCACCGCAAACTTGAGCACAGCCCTAACAATGCTGGAGGGCAGGTGTGAGGGCACCATTCTTGGACTGAGGGATTGTACGTGGGGGATTTTGGTCACTGGAGTTTTTACCTCAGGCATTGAGTCAGAGAAAAGTCCCTTGTCATCAAGTGACACACACTTTATTTCAGGCAAGAAGCAAGAAATGTTTTTGTCTTGGACAATACCATTGCTATTCCAGGCTATGAGCAATCAGCAGGTTTTTGAGCCAATGGCCTTGATGCCTTGTGATGGTCTAGACATCACCTGAAGCACCAGTGAGGGATGGTTCTGTCTCCCCATTTTTAATAGCTCTCAGCCCATGTCTTAACGCTATGGAAATGAGAGCTGCATGGCAGCTTCTTGGCTTCCAGTGATCTGGAGGTGAAGCTGTCTTTTGAGGCACTGGAGAGGAGTGGATGAGGGCTGCAAGATGCTGGGTTACAACCTGCTTCTTGTCTCTCCTAACTCAGGGCTCATCCAGGCAGCCTCAAGCAGTGGGTGCAGTGGGTTAGGGGAACTCTTGAACTTCCTTCCATGGTATTCCAGTTGGGTTACTTGCATGGTACCCCTTTATACACTGCAAAGCCAAAAAAAAAAATTAAAGTAGTAGATAAGAAACATGTCCTTGATGGCTTTGCTAAAGATGGCACTGCTAATGATGCCAAACTGAAGCCATTTAGGGCAGCTTAAGTTCCCAGTTGTTGTGTATGGGTTTTTTTTTCAGTTTAAAGGGCATTTCTGTGATATGATACTGAGTTATCCAGCTTTTCTTTAATTATGATATGTTGAAGTGAGTTCTTACCAATACAATACTCTTTCTTGCCATACTTTTATCTACATAGTTGTAGGCATACTTGCATTGTCAAATACCTCTTGGAGGAAAGAAGCTCCAGTGCCTGTGTACAGGTGGTTTTTCCTGATGCTCTGTAATACACTTTGACATCTCTAACAGCACTGGTGTGTAGTTATGCCTTGATTGCCTTTCACTGCTAATTCTCTTAAGTGTTTCTCTAAATTCATTAGAAAACAGAAGTCTGCAAGCCAGACAGTTTTATTTCTTTATTTTTTTTAAGTTTATGTTTTACTGAAATAATTTTCATAAAGTGAGGCTGTTTTAGCATCAGTCCATTTACTGGAGAGCCATGCTAAGCAGTCCTGAGGGTGAAGTATCTTGGTGTCCTGGTTTCACCTTGTAGTGTTTGATGCTGTCTCCTAGCTGTTACCCAGAACATTGTTTGAAGAACAGCTCTTCCATTAATACCTGTCATAAAGAGCTGTTAGGTTTGAGTCCAGGATATCTTCACAGAATCACTACTCCAACCAGGAGCCCATGAGTCAACAAGCTTTAAAAATAATTACTAGATTTTCAGCTCATGTCTATGGGAGTGGTCTCAGAATTGTGCAGGGAAATGTAGAGGCCCAGATTGTGAAGTTCATGATATTGTTAAACCTCCACCCCAAAAATGTAGGAAGATAGGTTCAAATCTGAATATATATCAAAGCTACACAAGTCAGCTTTCAAAAATATTACACTTTTAACTTTATTCATTGGAGGCTTAAGTTCATATGCCCCAAGGTCACTGATGTAAACTGAGGCATCGTAATGGAGTGAGTGTGTAATCCACCAGCAAGATCTTCGTAGATACCTTTTATTCCTGCCCTTTTTTAAAAAATAATTTTAAATTCTATTTTAAAGAATACTTTACTTTAAAAATTTTAAAGAAGGTATTTTAAAGAATAATTGCACTTGATAGGGAAAACACAAGATGGCAGTGCTCAGTTCATTAAAAACAAAGCAGAATTAGTCCACAGTGAAAATGAAATAGCGAAAAGATTTTATCACAAGCAACAGCAGTGGGTTCTTAACCCTTTCTGAACAGCCCACACCAAGACAGTTTCCTCCTAAAGTGTACAAGAATATGTCAGTAAAACCCACAGTGAACACCCACAGTCCTGAAGAGCAGCCAAATTCTCTTTTGCTACCCAGAGATACAGAAGAGTTTTGCTTAGCCCGCTATCTTCAGACCAGCGAAAGAAAGTGAAAATGACACATGAATTTGTCCCAGTTTGCAATTTATGTATGTATTTCTTGTCTGTGTTTGAGGCCAAGAGCTTCTGAGATTATACATACCCAAACTGCAGCTTTTTTTTTCTTTTCCCAGACAATATGTAAGATAGCAAATAGATGGGTTTAAGCTCCTCTATGCTTCTCTTTCTGCTTTTCTGCTAATACATTAAAGGTAAGGATTCCCGGCAACCTTGCAGTGCAGCACTGTATTATGGTATTTTTTAAAAGACTGTTTTTTCCTTATTGAATTTTTCCTTTGAGTGCACAATATTTTTATTAGGACACCTTCACTATTTAGCTTGGGAGCAGTCTGGAGCATGCCAAGTTAGATATCTAGAGCTACATAGTGTGAAGTCTCATTGTTCAGAGAAGAATTTTATAGATGTAGTCAACTGCTGAAAAACCAAAACCCAATGCAAGTAGGCACTCAGATCTCAGCTCCTGAAGATCAACATAAGAAGGACATGGAGCTGTTGGAACAAGTCCAGAGGAGGGCCATGAGGATGAACAGGGGACTGGAGCACCTCTTGTATAGAGACAGGCTGAGAAAGTTGGGGCTGTTCAGCCTGGAGAAGAGAAGGCTGCATGGAGACCTCATAGCAGCCTTTCAGTATCTGAAGGGGGCCTACAGGGATGCTGGGGAGGGACTCTTCATTAGGGACTGTAGTGATAGGACAAGGGATAACAGGTTGAAACTTAAACAGGGGAAGTTTAGATTGGATATAAGGAAGAAGTTTTTTACTGTGAGGGTGGTGAAGTACTGGAATGGGCTGCCTAGGGAGGTTATGAATGCTCCATCCCTGGCAGTGTTCAAGGCCATATTGGACAGAGCCTTGGGTGACATGGTTTAGTGTGAGGTGTCCCTGCCCATCTTAAGGTCCTTTCCAACCCAAGCCATGCTATGATTCTATGAAAATGTATAGTGGTTACAAGTACTCAGAGATTTCTGCATGGTGTAGGGTTAAAAAGGTGGCAAAAATATGTGACAAAAAGAGTTCTGATTTCCCTGAGTGACCATGACGAAGTGTGTGTGGTCACTTTCACCTTCTAGAAGGGGGGAGACCAATGCATTCCTGGGTGCCCAGGAGACTTCTGAAGACACGAAACATTTATCTACTTAATGACAACTTCCCTTAACTAGAAACACAGTACTGGGAAGTAGGAAAATGCCCTTCTCAGATACTGTGCTTTCCCTCACAGCAGTCCCCAACAGTGGGCTGCAGCCAGCAGGACATTTTAGTGGTGCTTTTCGCCCAGCAATGAGCTGCTGCCCCCAGAGTCATCAGCTTTTTCCAGCCTTTTCCTCCTAGCAGCAAGTCACTGCTTTCAGTCTTCAGGGGTACATTGTAGCCAGACTCCATAGCAGAGCCTGCTGCCCTCAGTCACATCCCCACAGGGTGGAAATGCCCCCTGTGACTATGTCAGAGCAGAGCTGGGGCACAGGTTGAGCCAGAATCCTGGCAGAGGATCTCTCCAAATGATTTAACTTCTGTGCTATGTGGCTTTGCAGCAAATCCCAGCTTTCCACAGGTGCAGAGAGAGGCCTGAAATGTGCCGTTCCTCCCCGCTGCACAGCAGGTTGGAACCAGGAGTAGACAGTCACCCATCTGATACCCTGTGAGCTGGATTAAGATCCAAACCCTTGCATCTTTGGGTGATTAAAATAATCCTTTTTTTTATGCTGGAACAGGAAAAATGGTACATCTAGAATAACAGGAAAATATTTGTTTATACTTTCTTTTTCTGCTGTGCTAAGAAAAATGGTTAAAATAAAAAAAGCTTCTGTAAGAAAAATATATTGTTTAAAAAACCTAACAGACCTTTAGTTTGTTCTTAACTTTTATTAAATACATTTTCCTCTCATTAAATATAGATATTTCTTGTTCTATTCACCAGAAGTATAATTTCACATTATGTCACCCCCAAAATAATAAAAAAAAAAAAAAAAAAAGAAAACAGAATCAAGCAGCACCTGCTGCTTTGAATTTGGTATTATTGTGTTTGCTGGTGTTGCCATGTCTCATAGTGTGTTGAAGCAGATGTTGCCATTTGGGAATGTCTCTAGTTAACAACACAACTCATATTCAGCAACAGCATTTTTCCAACAGATCTATTACTTATGGTAAGGGATGCACTTGCAACGAAAATTGCAAGTGCATACACTGTGCTAAGGACCTGAGCTGAATGAGTTTAACACAGTTTCCCAACCCTTCAAGCAATAAAGCAAATGACAGTTAATACAGTTCCTCATTAAGGGAATGCAATGACTGATTAACACTTCACTCCTTGACAGCTGAGACCAAGACATCCACCTTCCCATAGGCCATAAGAATATTTCCTTTTATCCTTGTCAAAACTGTACAGTCAGAAGGTAACATGGCTGTCTCCCACAGGCTACTCGGCTACATTGGCAATGGTTTAACAAAAGAAACCGTTCTAAGATGACTCAGTCTGCTGTACATGTCTGTTCATATTGTGGGATTATGCAGCTCATTTTTGCATGGACAAAGAGAGCTGCAATACTCAGCTACTGTTTACAAACAACACATCAAATTAATATTGATACAAATGGAAGCTGAATTTGAGGGCACTCACAATGTCAGTCGCTGTTGTGGGATTTTAAGATTGCTTGAATCGGCTGCAGACAAAGGTGCTGAGCTTCTCTGGAAAATCCATGACCACATGGAGGAAATGAAACCCAGAGAGTTATTTGTGGTTCTTACCGCCATAGCTAAGTGTTGCATGAAATTAATTGCTTAAAAATTGCACCTTGCTCTAATAGTTGCTGTTCAGGCATGACATTTATCAGACTAGATTCATGGCCAAATAATGTACTTGGAGATGGTGTTGTAGGTGTGTGCCCTGCTCTGAGCCCTCTCCCATAGCCACAGCTCTTACACTGTGGTTTTTTAATAGCTGAAGCTCACATAAGCGGAAGATGATGCAGTCCAGCTCTTCTCCCGCCCTTGAATCTCCTCTCCCATCCATTTCCAGTGCTGGTACTACTGAGCATGAAGATGTGGCAAACCAGGAAGCTGATATAGCTAAAACCTGACCTGTCAAAAACCCCACCAAATCTATTTGTCTCAGCTGGATGTGTTTCATGAACCAGCGTACTGTGATCACAAAGATCACAGGCTGGGACATAGCTGGTGGGGAGTCAGTCTCAGAATGTAACCCCCAAAAGGAGATGGAGAGGCAATTGTCCATGAATGCATTCAGTGAGGACAGTTGGAATATACTGATTTATTCCTGTTGTGTTTTCAACTGTTTCCAGCACAGTTTTAGCTTTACTATTATCTCCCAACTGCTGAAATTAAAATTTCCCTACTCTGCTGAAAGACTGAGCCTACAAAGGAGCAGAAAAAGAAGAAAATAAAAATTATCTTAATGAATGCAAGGACATGAGAGGCAGTAGTAAGTTGCTTGTCTAGGGATATGCTAACTGATAATATCAAACGGGTTTTTTTACAGAACCCATCCTTTTCAAATTACTGTTCTCTGTATGGTGGCAGGAAAACTCCACTTTTCCCGTTTGTAGCTCTCTGCTGACCTGGATTCCCAGGAGAGCTAGATTGAATCAACTTTTTTTCTGTTGAAAAGATGCATTCCTCCTCCCTTTATTACCTGACAACTTTGCATTTTCAGACTGGGATCCAAGAAAGGCAGACTTTGTTATTTTCTACTTTATGCATTCCCATCCAGACTTAAGACTGCATGCCTGAGACTTCACAATAATGGTATCCAGCAAGAGGAGAAACAATAAAGTTATTATGTGTGTCAATAAAGTCAGCAAGTAAGACTTGGAACACACACATGGAGTAAAACTGCTGAGTCAGGGAGAGTGACTTTTCCAATTATAACAAAACATTAACATGCAGGTCAGAGGTTGAAATATTAAAAAGCAGTTAACAGGCCTCTTGAGAAGCACTGGTAATGCACAGCAGCCCTGCATACTTGCAGACAATGTAAAAAGCCACAACGTTATCCCTTAAAACCAAACACTTATGTGCAGAGCTCAATTAGTAAAAGCTGTTCAGGAACTGAAATGTTAGTTCTGCTGGGAGATGCCCTGCCTGGGACCAGAAGTAACAGCACTGTGATACTCTCCAGGATCCAAAGGTGCACAGCAAGGAAAGGAGCCTGCTGAAGGCTGAAGTAAAAGCTGTCAGAAAGCCATCAGCTGGAGAAAAACATTAACAATTATGATGCCAGTGCCTTTTAACACAGACGAATGACCTTTCTCATGACTGGCCTTGGGTTTTTTATTGTCACTACTGTTTGAACTAGCAACACTTTGGTATTGATAATCTTGAACCCAATTTCAAGCATGCTGTGCACCTCCAATAGGGTTATTTTTTTTTATAGAGAGCTCTTCTTCCAGTTAGTTAATAAAACTGAGTCTCTCTCGTGGCTCATGTGCAATTTATTGCTCTCTTACAATCTACAGATGGTTGGAATTTGTCTACTGGGAAACACAGTAAGTGTCCTTCACAACCTCTGCCTGAAAGGTTCTTGTCAAACAGATTTTCCAGCATGATTTGGTGTAAGGGGATGCAGGAGCTGTCAAAAGTACCCTAGGTTCCATGCATGACCTGCCTGAGCTCAGGGGTGCCACCTATCTCACAGCCTGGCCTATAGTCAGCTTCTCCACCCCATATTGTTTTATGATTGGATGATATGATGGACTGATAAGGTCAGTATGGAAGTCCATGACAGTTTCTAGCTTATCCTGTCTGCTGTGCACATAGAAGAAGAGAGAGCTCAAATTCTCTGTGTCATGCTGTGAAGTTGTTTGAGCAGGAGCTTAATTTCAGTCAGTTTGAACACATACTGAAACTGAGATCAGTATTGCACTGCATCTGTGCTTGACCTGTAGTTAGGCACCTGTGAAATGACAGTCTGCCTAATTATTCCATGGCTTAGCAGAGAAATTAAGTCCCTGTTTAATCATATTTCCTTGTTTAGTATTATACTATGCTGAAACTGCATCTAAGCCACTGGAGAAGAGGCTTTAGTTTGTCTGTAAACTTCATGGCTTTTGAGGTTTTGTGTCAATGATTTCATGCCCTGAATTTAAATAAACTGGGAAATAAGAGTCTATTCTAGAGCCCACCCAAAAGACTGGTGATGTTCCCAGCACACCAATCAGACAACATGAAGGAAATGCAAAACCTACATCTGACCAGAACAGTATGCAACCAAAGTTTCTGCATGTACCATGCCAAACAAACAGATGCTGAGCCTAGCAATTGTTATAGTTAATATGCTCCATCATCTACATGATAACTAGGTAGGTGCAGTTAGAGCAAAGGTTTCAGTCCCAGAGCAGATGTTTTGCAGTGAGATTATGACAGTTGTTTCAGCTAAGCAAAGTACTGCCTGGCTTTGTCTGAGATAAAGCTCTGTCTGTTGGAAGGAAAATCTCAGTCAGTCTGCAGCTGTGTCATCCTTGCGCTGGGTGGAAGCTGATTTGATGTGTAACATCTGTTATTTTCATTCAAATCTGTAAGACCTGTCTACATGTTTTGGTGTTGGGCTTTTTCTTCCCCCTTGGTATAGGATGTGAGGGAGGGAAAAATAACTTAATTGACCTTTCAGTCAACTGAGATGCAATGTAAAAAGACTCGAAGAAATGAATATCCTTACAATTATGCATAGTAAGGCATTCTTACTCAGTTTTTCTCATGTAAAGAAAACCAAGAAAAACAGAGCTATTATGACTTTACCCACCTACAGACTAAGCCTGAGAAGATCCTATTTCTCAGACCTTTGTCAAATTTTCAGTCTATGTAGTGGGAATTCTTTTTCCTCCCTTAAAAGATAAATATGTTAAGTATTCTCAAAGGACAATAACTTTCCATCTGAGAAAACAAATGTCATCATTCTCTCTGAGTCTACAACCTTGCCTTCCTTCCCCTCCTCCATCTTTTATCCCTATCCCTCTGGCCACAGGAATATATATTCTCCTTTGCCATTAATCATTCTTTTCCTGGGATCTTCTAACATTTGGAGATAATATATACTGAGACAAAAATTATGAAAATTGACTCAACTGTAACCTTTCTGTTTGATTTTAAATAATAAAAGGAATGAGAGACTCATGGTTATTTAAATCAAGAAGTAAGCCACCGATAATGAAAAGCAGTTCCACTGCTTTAGCCACACAAGCGCTATGGCAAGAATTCCTAACACTCCTTACTCAATGCAGAGCCACACAGCAAAATCTTCATCAGGCCGATAACCACAGGAGGTTCACCACAGACCTTGGAGTGATAGATAGAACAGTACCTCAAGGAGTTCACAGCCAAGTGATACTCAGGAATCTCTCATCTCACTATGAAATGGGCTGGGTGCAGAGCTGAGTCCAGGAGGATCCCACTGTTTTGGATCTACAAAAATTGTGGAGGTACATTTCTGCACACTTCCACGAGGTCACACAACATACTTTCATTGTGGGAGCCGGTCTTGAGTTGCTTGAGGCTTTAGAGAGAGAGTTTGGCTAGTTCTGCACAACACTGTCTTTTGATGCCTTCCACAAAGCATTTATATCTCCTTTTAAGGCTTGCCAAAAAGTCAACAATTGAAAGATACTCTAACAATGAAAACTGTATATGATTCTGATATGTACAGAAGGTACTCTGATGTATAAACACACTGCATGTTTCCTAACTTCCTTAGCAGTCTTCTTTATGCTCTTAACAGATTCGTGTGTCTCCTTCCTAGATTTTTAAAAAAGGAAACTGAAAGCATAGAAGCTCCAGTGCTCAACAGCATTGTGCAACATGAATTTGAGGGACTAGAACATTTTGATCCAGTACATGGGATTCTGCCATTTGAACTAAGGGAGAAACTAAGTTTGTGGATAATTTAACATAATTGCAGGGAAAATCCCTTTGAAGCCAGATCCTGAAACATCTGTAGTGCAAAACGTTAACTTGTCTGCAAGCTGCTAACATCTCACCAACCACGTTCAAAATAAATGGTTTTGACTAGATTTTTTTTAACCTAACCTTAAGCTGGGGCTTCCAACACCAACAATTTCAACCTGGAGAAAAGTAGAAAGACCTACTGACTGATAAGAACCTAAATCAGAATATTACAACAAAAAGGGTTAAGCAAGACCAGACATAATTAGAAACACCTTCAGCATCTACTTAGGTGAGAAAAAAAACCCAAATAGACGCCTAAATTCAGGATTATGTCAGAAAGATGCTGCTTCGTCCAAAATCTCAGAAAGCCTGTTTATTTTTTTCTCTATTGAGCTTTCTCATTTTCTGTTCTCTTGAATAGTTTGATATTCATTGCAACATATCTAAAACTGGATTCCAAAGCTGGTGTTGGTGATGCCAGATCATATTTCTTGACTTAGCTGCTTTACTTTGGTGTTGCAGCTACCGCAGATAATGAGTTCAACAGAATGAGATATGATTTAGGCTATCTACTGAATAAGAAACCCAAACTATGACTTCATATTCAAGCAAACTCAAGGTGAGATCTAGAAGAAAAGCTAGGTATGGGCATTTTAGGTAATCAGCTGTCTTCCCACCACCCTCTCTTTGCCCTCTGGCTTTGTGCTTGGAAAATGGGAGCTTTCCTCCATACAATTCTTCCCTGCTGTCAGCTATCTTTAAACTGACTCCTGCAGCTGTATTCTGAGACATGCTGGGTTGTAAGCTCATCAATACTATGTAAATTTACCCTGTAAGCAGATTACCTGTTACTGTGGGAACAGACTAACCTGCATCTGCCACATTGCTTTCACTTTTACTGGACAAGGTTAATGGTGAAAATAAGGTTAATCCAGTAAAAGTTTAAGCAATTGATTACAGAACAGGGAATTGAGTTACAAAGAATTAAAACATGATGCTAATGTCCTTGTTTTAAGCAGTTCCTTCAGGGGGTTTTCCAGCATTTTGAATTTGGTTACCACTTGGCATTTGAGAAAGTAGCATTTAATCATATTGGCAGATGAATATTCTATAATAGCAAAAAAGATTTGGTTACTTTTTCTGATAAATGCCACTACTTTTGACCTGGAAAAATAAAGATTTTTGAAAAGCAGGTATTGAGCATCTAACCCTATGTATTCCTGCCTGGATTAATTTTTAATTTGTTTTGGTTAGAACTGAATTGGACCTTTAGGTGTATTAGTACTATCTTCAAGTCTAACAGAAGGGTGGAAGGCACACATTCGTTTGACACTGTAAACTATCTACACAGTAGAATATTATGATACCGGAAGGCAAATCCTTCAACAAACCTGCAAAAAAGGCAGTTTCCTTTTTAGCTTTCGAACTTGGCTGGGGACTACAAATCATCTGCACATTGGTGATCAAAAGTGTCTAAGAGAATATAAATTGCCCACTCTTTCTTGTTTGTTATTTTTATATGTTGACTGTACCTTGCAGAACTACTTTCAGGTTCATTTTTAGGCTTAATGTACCTCTTCCCCCAAAAAATTCAACAGTGACATCCATATAAACCATATAATGCAACCTCTCAAAACCTTATGTGAAACTTAGATTTTAACACAGTTTTGAAGTGAACAACACTCGACCTTTGGGAAACTCTTACCAGAATGGAAAGCTACACTTGTTTTGTGATAACTAACTCCCCAGGTATTGAGGTCTAATACTGAAAATGGTGTATTGCAAGCAAGTGAAAAGAGCAAATGGAAATTGCACAAACCAATTTGTTGTTTTCATATATGCTTCAGAGCTCTGAATGTTATCTTGGGTGGAAAATGTCTTAGCAGTTTTCTCTATCCATCTGAAACCATTCTAATATATTGAAAAATGGCAGTGACATTTTCCCAAGATATTTTTATGTGCAGTACCTGGTCAATCCCAAGTGAGAAGAGAAAAAAGGTCTCTGATTATAAACAACTGAAACTGTGTCCTCAATAGACTGCAATTCCCCCCCCTCCCCTCCCCCCCCCAGTATCTAGGGGCTTTTTAATAGAAGAATCTTGATTTTCATAAAAATTATGTATTTTTAATTCAGAAATATAACCCTGATGTAATACAGCATCTCCTCTCCTACTCTCTTTTTCCTTATAAAATGTAGACAAAACAGCAGCTGGTTATCCACTTAAAGGTCATTCTCTGATCAGGCTGAGCAGAACCTCCAAGTCCAAGTGCTTTAATATCAGCAAAGGCATTAGGACTGCAGGTAAAGAGTCCAATGACTTTTAAATGGATATCTCCTCTCTCCCCACATGGTGGTGACTGAGCTGCAAACAAGCTAGTGCTCTTCAGGTGAATTATAAACTTTAGATGCATATAAAACCTGGGAGATAGATCCAAACCAGCCCTGGAGTAGCGGTTTCCACATATGCCAGGTTTTATAATATCTTGGGGGTGTTGCCTTGTGGGAAGTGCGGAAGAATTTTTCACCCAGCACCAGACTGACTAAGGAAAGTTCCTTGTCAGGTTTTGGTTTCTCCTGGAAGAGTTGGAGCCATGCTGGATATATCAGGATGTGTTGTTCGTGTTGTCACATTTAAACAGGCAACAGGTAGTGACACAGGATGTTATAAATATTTCTCAAGCTATGAAAATCCACACATGTCTCCTAGAATCAAGATGGATTTAGAGTAAAACACTTCCTGGAGAAGATGGAGGCATATATGCACCTCTTCTGGTAGAGCAAGATGATTCCACAGTCTCACTGGCATCAGGTGCCAACTCCCTTATTTCTGAAGACAGAAATGATTTAGGATGAGACCTCGACCTGCTCTGTAAGAATTATTGCCGTTACTTCTCAGGTGATGCAAATAACAGATTTCTTACTGAATTAAACTACCACTCTTGTGCCTTGTTCTGTCCACATATTCTAAGACAATAAAGGAATAATTTCTACTGTCAAAAAGAGTTTTAAATTATTACCTTCCAAGTGATGATTTTTTTTTGACTGGGACCAAGTAGGAGTTACTGTTATTTGTGTATTTCTCACATAAAATCAGAGATAGGCTTGGATCTTTACTAAACAAGCCAGAGGATTTATTACATAGCTGTGATAAAAGCCTGTGATCTAAAACCAGCAGTACTGCTTATAGTCGTACAGTTTTTCGCATGTGTTTATGAGTTACACTCTGGAAAGGGCAGAAAAGCAGGCGTGAGAGGAGTGGGATAAGGACAAAGCTTTCATGTATCACTTCAGGAGGTGAATTAGTGCCTTGATGCTCTATTAGTATTTGTATACATATTCTTGATGCATTGTGCTGAGGTAGCATTGGCTTGGCTCTCAAAAAATTACATGGGCTGAGAGCATACAGCACTGCCAAATGGGATGTCTATGGGATTCAGCAGTGGAAAAGCCTTTTCATTTCCTGTCTTCTTGACAGAGTCGATCTGGTTTCCAGACTGCCCTCAAGTGACTGTGCCTCAATTTCCCCATCTGTTAGATGAGTACACTGATACTGGTATGTTTAGAAATGCACTTGGAGATTCATGGGGGAGAGAGGAGCGCCACGGGTGCAATGGGCACCAACATCTGTGATATTGCTGTTACATGAATTACCTTATATACACAATGTCCCAGCACCTTAATATCTGTAGTATAAAAGTGATCACAGACACAAAGGGAGGTCAGCAGGAGGGAGAATGCATCCACACTCATAAAAGACAGTTCAAGCACAGAAGTGCCCAAATGTCAATGATGTGCATCTTTGAAAGTAGTGGTGAGAGCTGTGAGGCCAAGTGGCCCACTTTGAAAATCTTAGGTGAGAGGTTGCTGCTTGTTTGTTCTTTGGGCTTTTGGTTTTTTTTTGTTTGGTTGTTTTTTTCTTTTTTCTTTAGGCATTTGCATGATGGCCAGTGTTTATTCAGATAATCAACTTCATGAACAAGACTGGGAGTGTTAGCTGGATTTTATCCCAGCCAACCCGTTTTCAAGAGAATCACTGAAGTGGTTGTAAGAAAGCACTGGAAACACAACTCCTGGAAGTAATTCCCAGCTGTCGTGTTGAATTATAGAGAGACTTAGAGCTGCTAGGTTTTCCTCATCTCTGTTTAATCCTCTGTAAACTGAGTAAGATAAAATACATCTCAAAAGGATGTAGTGAGTTACCAAAATGATATTGTGAAAGATTTCCTGTCTCTTCAGAAGAGGTGAGCTGTCTAATGCAAGGTATTAGTGTTCTGTTATGAAGCAATTCTTTTTCCTAGATGAAACAAGACAAAACCCTGTAACTTGGTGCTTCATTACTGATGATTGGCAGCTCACTTTCAATTTATAATTATAGTCCAAACCCACATCCCATCCATTTCTTCATAGCAAATGCTTGTATTTGTGTACTTCTGATGTAAGAAGAAAATATGTAGACCACTTCTTTAATTTCAGTAAAGAGGAATAAGGGAATAGTATGAGATAATGCTCCTGTTTCAAATAAGCATAATAATAAATCTGTATTTTGCTTTCCTATATGTTACACATTTTCTAAGTTACATTAGAAATTCATGTTCACTTCATATGTAACGTATTTGTTATTTTCTGGTTTTCCTCCAAGATGTTTTGCCATTATCCTGCCAGGACTGTATGTTGTCTGACCACTTCCCCATTGCAATTAAGGATTGAAACCACTTGCTTACGCACAATGGAGACCATCATACCTAACCCCAAAGGAGGCCAGAAACTCCTAGCACACTGCATTTCCCAGACCAACCAGGAGGCCCAGGGCACAGAAGGACAGTGTGCTATTTGCAACAAGGGCTGGCACACTGACAATCCACATGAGTGGAGCACTTCAAAATAAATAAATAAACCCTCCCAAACCAGTGGTGGGGGTGGATTAACACATCTTATAGAGAGGTACTCCTGAACTTTCATAATAAAATAAGATAAACTGCTTCAAAATCAGTTAAGAACATGCTACCAAAGAGCCAGCCTCAAGGAGTGATGTTTAGCCAGAAGCATTTCTTCAAATCATGCAATTTGTATTGGCAGAGAGTGTGCAGAATCATAGGCCTGATCTGAACAAACATCAGAACATGAAGCTTACACAAGTGACAGCCTTCCCAGGGAATTTCATTTTGTCCCTCCTCCCTTTTCCTTGCTGTTCCCCCTTTCTTTCTTCAGTGCCAAAGCAAGAGGAGGAGGCTAGATGAAGCCTTGGGGTGCCAGAGGTGGGGCGTAAAAGAGAAGGAGGCAGTCTCTGACTCTAACTGGAAATACTTCATTAACTTCAGTGTGTTTTGAATCAGGTCAGTCATACTCAACAAACTTAAAAGTGACCAGTATGCAATAAGTAAGATTCAGAATCATGCAATTGCAAAGATAAAAGTAATTGCTGAGTCCAGACTACAGTTTTCATGTGTGCATGTGTGTGTGCACATACACGTGTTGGGGGCTGAGGGTAATAGTAATCTGCCATGTTTATCAGCCCATTCAATTAATCTTTAGTTTCTCATAAGGCAAATCTTGTCATATTACAGAGCTGCAGTGACGTGTGTGAATCTCGTAATCTATGCTGAAAATACTCTGCAGCCATTTGTTTCATCTCTTCCTTAAGGCTATTTAGAGACTTTGAAATGAGAATCGGTTTGGGTTGCCAGAGAATACAAAAAACTGAGCAGGATCAATTTGTACTGGATATCTAAGTCCACGTGGCAACATTTTTGAAATGCTCTTACACAGTTTCAGCGTGAGGACATGATGTTTTCTTAGGATGAGGAAACTCTGGGAGAGGAAGAAGCCTCTCAAATGACATACTGGCACAGACATGCATACATACAGAATGAGACCTTAAGTGTAAAGAGTGTTCTGTCTGTGTGCATATTTAGTTTGAAATTGGTTCTGTCAGAAAGATCCAATTCAACTGTTAAGAGAAAATAAATTACTTTTTATCCTTCTAAACTTTCTTATTAGACTGAAATAAGCCACAGTTTGAAAGTAAGAAGCTGTTCAGATTTATCATGTTCTGGAGCCATTAATTACAGTGTGTCCCATTTCTGTTTATTTGTTTTAGTTCTTCTTGGTGTTGAAAGACTGACCCTCATGGACATAAAAAAGATTATCTAGCTTCATCTGTCTCACCATTCTCTGTGGCTTGAGTCCTTGTGGTAGGGCACTTCCCCAGACTACATGACACAGCCAGATGTAGCAACTGGATACTGGGCTATGAAATAGCACTAATTTCAGATGTCAGCCTTCACACTTCATAAAACAGAAGCATATTACAGTGTATGTTAAATTCTAGAGCAAATAATACCAAAAATCTATGTGGCTGTATTGTAGATTTGAATAATCTGGCAGACTGTATTTGGAAATATTCTCTAAATTTCCTCTGTCCCTGCCCTGAGACTGTGGTAAGTAGCACAGAGACCAGCTGTCCAGCCTTGTTTTTCTAAGCCATTGACTAAACAGTGAGTTCATGTTCAAGATAACTGTGGGGAACCAGTTCATGAACTTCTTGAACTCTGCTGTTCATAAGTGTGGTGATGGGACTGAAAAACTGCCATTTAATTAAGGTGAGTCTTGTAACTAGAAATGAACCTTGAGCCAAGTGGTGGCTTGTTTTGTTTCATTAAAAGATGTCTGAAGAATAAAAATAAGCGAAAGTGCTAAGCAGGCTGAGCTGTTGACTTTTTGCCAGAGAAAGCCATTGCTTTGTGAAAAAGGGAAATAAAAACATCACCAGCATATACCATTCAAGAGCTTGCACTGTATGTTGCCTACAATGCCAGAGAATTGGCGTGGAGCAGAACACTCCCTTCCAGATTCACTTCTCAATTTGCAAAATGATTAACCTACAGGTCTTTACACCAGTGGTGTCTGGTTTACTGCAAGTTTGAAACTTCTCTTTTTCTTTGTGGGATTCAGTTCTGTGCCAATTACAAGCAGAATAAGAATTGGTCTCTGAGGGAAGACAGCTGTATATGCATTAAAGTTGCAATCTTGCATGACAGTTTCAGCCTCTAAACCTCTCCATTCATGTGGATGACAATGCTTGGATGTTTAGCCTTTGCCCAATGCAAATGCTTTCCTATTATACTTTTAAAAATTGCATGAAATGGCTTTAAACTGAAAGAGGATAGATTTAGATTACATATTAGGAAGAAATCCTTCACTGTGAGGCTGGTGAGGCGCTGCCACAGGTTGCCCAAAAAAGCTGTGGCTGCCCTGGAAGTGGACAAGGCTTTGAGCAGCCTGGTCTAGGGTCTAGTGGAAGCTTCTAGTGGAAGATGGTCTGGGGTTGGAACTAGATGAGCTTTAAGGTCCCTTCTAACCCAAACCATTCTATGATTCTGTAAAACACAGACTTATGGTATAGAACCACACATTCTGCTCCCCTTAGCAAGAAACTGCGTAATTCCACTGTGCTTCAAGGTACATACCCCTTGCACAAGCAAAGCAACAACTTCCCCTTAGTATTAGAAAGCGTATGACATCCAGAAGCAGAAAGCAAAACAAAAGAAGAGCTGGAAAAGACCTTCTGAGATAGACCCTTGGTATTGCAAGACTTACAAGATACTTAAGTAATCCCTTTCACAGATGAAGTCTATGTAGTGAGGTTTCTAGAGAGGTTCTGCTCTCACTGGTATTTTATTCCAGAACATGACTCCTTAAAAGGGTAAAGGAAGACCAATGAAGATGGTGAAGAGTCTAAAGAACAAGCCTTATGAGGAATTGCTAAGTGAACTGGAGTTGTAAGGAGCCTGGAATAAGACTTTATCACTCTCTATAACTAAAGAGAAGTGGGTGTTGGTCTCTTTTCCCAAGTAACAGGAGACAGGACAAGGAGAAATGACCTCAAATTGCATCAGGGAAGGTTTACAGTGGATATTAGGAAAAACCTATCTGCTGAAAGGGCTCTCAAGCATTGGAACAGGCTTCCCAGGGATGTGGAGTCACCATCCCTGGAGGTACTTAAAAGACATGTAGGTGTGGTGCTTAGGGACATGGTTTAGTGGTGGACTTGGCAGTTCATGGCTAGACTTGATCTTAAGGGTCCTTTCCAACCGAAATGACTGATTCAATGCAAGCTTTCTTCTGATTTCCTGCTTAAATATATTCTTTGCTGGTTTATATTCATTTGTCTGTAAACCTTTAATTTAAATGAACTCTTTTTTCCTCTCTCATATCCCTAATGTATTTATGGCTAGCAATTATACCCCTTCAGCCTTGACTTTGAAAGCTCTCCACTCCTCTGATATTCTGGTCACATTTCTCTGTTCTGCTTCCAGTTTGAAATCATATTTCTTGAATGTGGATACCAGATTGGAACAGATTGTAAAATCTCACTGGGGCCTTAACCCTGCCCCCTGTGGAAATAGAACTGGAAAAAGAGCATTGTATTTGGAGTCTCACTCTGCTTCATCAGCTTAGTGGTAATTTCCTTCGAGTAAATAAAAATGCAAACATTTCAAACTATAATGAGTAGGAAGTTCTAAACTAGCAAAGTATTATTTTCACACTTTGCCTTTATATGAGGTGTCAGAGTATTTTATGAAATATAATTAAGATCCAGATCTTCAGAAGAGCGACAGAATAAACAGCAGTGTCCCCTGTTCCAGTTCGTTCTTTTATTGTGATTTTGTATGATGAAGCAAAATAGGGTGTCATCAATCTGCAAGCAGTTATTGAACAAACTATCCTGTTTCTTCAGGCACCAAGCTAAATGATGCTGAGGGAGCTGGTTTCTACGCCCATTGGACCTGAAACTATTGCTGATTTTGTGCACTCTTGGTACACTTGTTGAAGAGGTTAGACAAGTTTTACCAATTCTGACCTACTGATAACTGATCATTACAAATAAAATAAAGGTAAACCAAATAAAAGACAGCAAGTAAAGTGCATTTCTTTGATATTGACTATGCTACAGGGTTAGGTGGCCTTGTTCTGTAAACCCTGCCTCTGCTTTGTAACGTTCCTGGGCAGCTTTTAGCACAGTCTTTCTTTGAACTATGAACTGTTACTGGCTGCAGGATCAAATGAAGTGGTAAAGGAAGAAAAAAGAGTGAATGTATATTTCGGCAGGTTATTTTGGTGTAGGCTTTGATAGTCTGCACTGTACTGAGGCTGCCATGTTGAGCACTGTGACATCAAACTTTATGTGATCCTTGCCAAAGCACTGGCAGACACTGTCCAGAACTAGGTCTATAGTTTATATTCTCCATAATACTTGGAATGAAACTCTCAGGGACTGGTGCTGAGCAGCAATTTCCATTGTGTTGCAGGGAAAGAGCAGAAAGAGAGAGTGAGCTTGATAATTAGGGCAGACATCTGCAAAGAGAGTCATTTCAGCCCTGCATCCCTGCTTTAGGATAAATATTCAACATCACAACATAACTTATATTAAACTCTTCTCCAAATCATGCTTTATCCTTTTTGCACTGAGCATTCTACTAAATTGGAAAATGCCAATTTGCTTTCCTTCTAATTATTCCAAGCAATGTGGAACGGCTCTGACAGGTGAGCTTACGTAAATGCCTTTGCTCCCACGTCAGAAGAGCAGATGATTGTACTACTTTCCGGGGAAGTGGGACATGCTGCTGTGCCTTCTTTCATGGAGGAGAATTGAATCCAGATGCTCTTGACCCATACTTTAACCACTAAAATGTGTGGACTGAGAGATGAAGGAAGATGTTCCAGATAGATATTATCTCTAAGGCAGATTTTGCTTTTTATGGGAACACACCACTCATACACACACACATATATTCCCCTTCTTCCTGTTTCATACCTCCTCTAAATCCCTACAACTGCTATGCAAACTGGGAGAGCCCATCCTTCAGCCAGAACACAGATATGTGGTTAGGATTTCTTCTTGGGGATCCTGGAATATGTGTGGGCTTGAATCCCACTGGAGAAAGAGGAATGTGAAGGCAAGTCTCCCACATCCTGTGGAGTGCTCTGATCCATGACTTAATAGCTGAAACAGTGTGTCTGTGGGAGAGCCCAGCACCTCCTCCCCAAGGGCTGTTCTGTGTCAAGTCCAGTCCAGTGCTCTGAGAACATCTACCAACATGACTGGCACCAGTGAGATGAATGGAAAAAAGTAGTTTTTGAAATCTGATGGGATTAGGTGAAAGCACGGTCAAAACTTAAGCGGGAAGAATAGAGGAACTGTCATTTCTCTTCCAAAAGGAGATCTTTCCTCCTCCCATATGCCCTGGGAATGCCATATCCCTTTCATAAGATAAAGATTTGTCTACATCAAGTGGCAGTTGATTTATCTCAATCAACTCCCTTTCAGATATCACTTTGTACTCAGTAGTAACAATGATAGTCATACTTAGGGATGTTAGTTTTTAAGAAGCTTCTCTTGCATTGATCACCAGTGTTTCAGCCTTGCTTTGTTCCCACAGGTCTTCATCCAGTACTTAATGTTTGCAGGTCTTCCCTGTTCAGTACTGTCTTTAAGGGATCTTTGCTACATCATCTGGTACTCTGTGTCCCCTCTTGTGAGCCACAAGCACTGCTGGGTATGTCTGACAGCTTCTGACTCATATTCTCTGTTGTAATTGCTGCTGTGTTATGTCTTTTCTTTTTGTGTTACATCTATTTCTGCATGCCCCATTCAAGACTCAGCTCCCACCGAGGCTCCATCACATGCACACACACCATCAGAATCCCCAGGCATCTTCAGGCACAGTCTTCAACACAAAAAATACCACCACTGGCTTAGGACAGCTCTGAGCCACGAACTGCTTGAGTGTACTGGGAAGTCTAACTACATGCTTGCCCTCTTATCTTTTTCCTAGGCATAGACTATTGGACACTGCTGCTTCTGAAATCAGAACATTATTCTCTTGTCTTAGCTGGGTTTACTCTCTATTGATTTTGTGGCTATTGGTTTCTTGGGCAGTAAGGGAGCCTGGATATTGAATTGGCATGCAACTGTCATGCTCCCTGTCACTGTGGATGGTGAACTGCAGGTGCTAAGGCATGATCCCGGGTTTGGGATTTTTGTTTTGGTCTGAACCACTTTTCCAGACAGTTCAGGAGTCTCAGACCCAGAAATCCCAGTGTGGTGGCTGTAGCTCCAGACTCCATTAACAAAGCCATCCTTATGAAGGACAGGACCCAGGGAACTGCAATCTGGTTTCCAAAGATCAGGGCTTGGGCTAGCCACACTGCTTTCCACAGCTGGACATGGCAACTCTTATTCTGCACCAGCTGCCACCCACACAGACAAATGAATGTGGGCTTGATGGATCTTCGTCTGACTCAGCACTGTTCTTCTTATGCTCCTGTGTGAGAAAACTGTCCTTTGGCATAAATGCTGTCAAGAAATGATTTGTTTAAAATTTTATGTATCTTAACAAAATCTGCTAAGTAATAGCATCAACAGGTTCTTCCTTGGCGTCAGAGCAATTCCACCATTTCTAGGCAGTGCTGAAAGCAGTAGATGTGTAGTAGTGACTTGGAAGATGGCCACAAGGACATAAAGTTATACAGCTCCTAACTGCATTGTAAACTGTAATCTTAAGTCAGGCAGATGGTCTTAATAAAAACTTAGAGCTACATGGATTTCATCATAAAGTCATGGAGAAGGAAAGGTTGCTCAGTGAAAATAGACATAAAATGTTCAATTAATTCTGACCATGCCATTTAATGATAAATACTATTTCCACAATGCTTTGATTTAATCAATTTATTGTATCATATGCTGTTTTGTTTTGGCTTGTTTTATTTGGAAAAATAAAATCAAGACACTTTGAATTTATAGTTTGACCAGACTGACTTTAATCAGTATCTGGCTCTTCATTGCCTATGCTCCTGGGATGGACTGTCATTGCTGGGATAGACTCACTTCTCATAGGCACGGCAGAAGTCTCACAGCTCTGCATGTCACCTGTAAATCAGTCATGGACCTTGTCTAGCTGAGGATACCTGAAACTTTGGCACTATAAAAAGATGTGCTATGACAGTCAAGTGATGTTAAAGGAACGTTTTCTATACATAAACATTTCAGAATACCTGCCGAAAGAAAAACCCAGAAAGTCCCTCTCCTGCAAAAGAGGCCTTGAGGTGATGTAATGCCAGTGTGTAAAGCTTGTACAGTGCAGAAATAAATTGTGTAAATTTATATAAGGTTACTTCAAGCCTTCTAACTGGAGAAACCTGTTCCAGAACCTATTAATGTCTGAATAATATTTTCACCCGTTTCTCTGAGCTTTTTAACAGGCTCTGAGGACTTTAACTACTGACAAGCAGTGTGGGGTTTTTTTGTTTTACCAAGTGTTGACAGTCATGAACTCTTATTGCCTGGTGTTTTCCCCAACACCTGGTTGCTGACTTCAGTTGGAATACAATGTAAGAGCATTCCTACTATTTCTAGTGCTTTCTTTTTCCTTTTTTTTTTTTTTCTGAACAGGTAAAATTGTACATTTACTACTTTAATGTAAGAGTTTTTACATAATCATAAAAGACTTTCATATACTAATAATTTCTGTTGAGATTTCAAAATCAGCTTTATTGCTTTGACCTTTGTAAACCCACTAGACTGGAAAGAACTAGAATGGCAATTCACTGGGGAATTTAACTGACATTTTAATGCATTATTCCACTGTTTTCAAATATAGCAATTATTTCTTGGTATATAAATTGCTGTTTCCCAGACTTTTCTAGAATACTACCTGAAATAAAAGCAAACGTTTTCAGTGAGACATTCTGTGTTGTTTGTCATATTTTGCCACCCTTTGTTTTACATTTACACATTTATTTATATTAATCCAGTGATTAATATGTATAGCATGTAGAGAAGTGAAAAGGTATGGTTAATTCCATGACAGTTTTGGAGGCTGAAGAATTTCATTTCCTCCTAACATGCATGGAGTTTCACTACAGGATTCTCTTTACATCCCCTAAACAGTCTGTTCTGTGCTTTGGAAAACCTACTGTCCAACACATGCTCGAAACTGATACATCTCAACTACACATCTGCGCCGGGTTCAGTCCAAATTTTTGTTCATGAAATAATTTTGCCAACAATATTCCAGCCAATAGTAACAGCAGAGAAGCTAGTTACAAGTGTCTTTCCCAAGAATAAAAACTTTCTAGTGTAAGAATATAATACCAATGCTTGTTAAAAAAACCCCAAACTGATGCAGCTGGTTGAATGCTCTTACTGCTTTACTGAAATGGAATATTTCAGCTGCATAATCCCCTTTGAGCTAGCAAATGCTGCCTCACTTGAAGTGAAGGTTTGGAGAAGAACTTTTAGTGATTCTCCCTATTCTGAAGGAGAACAAACTAAAGTAAAACAAAAGGACTTTTTTTCTCATGTTTTACTTTGACCTGCAGGCTTGCTGCTCTTTGACATTTTCAGATTTTCAAGACTTTCAACTTTGCAATGAGAACCTACTTTCAACACAGCCTTTTATGCAAACACTATGTTTCCTGTTTTGCTTCAAAGCAAAATGATGAAAAAACCCTAGCAGTTACGCAGTCTTATCATAACAGGTAGTACATTCATAGTCCTCTCCAGCAACGAAATGATTTTGCAGACAATAGCAAAGAGCTATATTGTGCTCAGGGGCCAAAAATGTATTACAGAGTCAAAGCTTTGCTCATAGGAACTGTTAGATAGGTCATCAGTCCTCACATAATCCAAAGAAAGCCACATGTTTTAGGAAGAGAATATCTTTCATTAGGCAAACAGTTGGGTAATGCAGGTATTAGATAAAGCAGATGCATTTTCAGGTAGATGAGCTACTCTTTGGGTCCAAAACATAGGGAGAATATGAAAGCAATTGTAATTAATTACTCTGAATTGCACTTAACTGTTTAATCAGTCAGATATTTGAGAGACAAGTGTTTGCTATTTTGGGAGCAGAGGGTGATCCTGACCCTGCTGAGAGTATAAGAGGTGGTGGAAGCTAAATGATCAGAGGAAAGAGTAATTCCCACCAAAGATCAGCACAATTTCAGATATGGGGAAACACTGGGGCCTGTCTCAAATCCTGCTGTTATGATGTCTAGTATCTGATAGAGTTACACATTTTAGTTGTCTGGCCTATCTATGGTCTCGCAGTGTCAGGACTGCAAGGAGTAGCTGTTTTGGGAATATAGCTTTCCCAATGGTAACTGGATGCCACTGTTCTTTCCTGGTGGTTCGTTGGTTTCACCCCCAGAGTTCCCCAAGAGCAGGGAATGCATTGTGTGATGCCTACAACACTCTAGGATGCACATGTGTAGATTCTGGTGGTGCTGGTGTTGCAGGTGTTTATCATGAGGATTGTGGCAAGATTTTGATCTCATTTCTTGAGCTATGCTGGTCTGACAGAAGCTTGTTTTCAATGATAGAGCTAATGATGATGTTTTTTGATGGGAAGGAGGGGTGTTTCTGGGAAAAATCATTCCAAGGTATGATTTTCTTCCAACATAAGTTGTAACTTGTTAATATTTTCCAGTATACATTTCCTGCATACTGTGATACGTGATACCATGTAGGGGATTTTCTCTCTGTGTTGTAGTAAGTTTGCACAATGTTTAGGCGGCTTCTTCAAATATGCGATCCTAGGGGAGTGTCATCATCTATAGCTTTGTGAGGGTGTGTCATGCATGCTCTCCTCAGAGCAAATGAGGTGATGTCTGTGGGCTGGTTGCATATCAGTTTTTCTGGTGTGTTTTGGGTAGCTGATGGTTTGTGGAAGGAGGTGTGTTGGTCTGTGGATTTTCTGCATATGGTAGTTTGAAGGTTGCTATTTTTTATGTTGACCTTGGTGTCTAGAAAGTTGATGATGATGTAAGTTTTCCAGAGGTAGTCCGATGGACAAGTCTGGTTGCTGAATTTGTGGTAGAAATCAATGAGCGAATGCAAGTTTTCAGTACAGATGTTATCTATGTATACTAGTGTATTCTGTATCCTACCATATCCCAGGATCCCCTGCTATTTTGGTGAGAAGCTTAAAGTCCTTCTTAAAATAAAGAAAATTATTTTCTTGCATAAAAAAGTATTTAAAGATGGTGTCTGCAGAGCCTCAGAACTCTTCAGTGGAAGTTTCCTTGTGTTTTCTTCTGCAAGAATGTAGAAAAGAACATTGAAGAGTTTACGCAATTTCTTTCTACATTAGGAAGAGATTTGAGCTCCAAGATGAGAAGAGTTCTTTCTTGAGTTCTCATGCGAAAGCATCAAAAATCATCTCCTAGCATTGCTGATGTTATCCTAACTTCTCCTTTATCAACTGTTTAATAACTAATTGGTGACTGAGTTTTAAAAACTATGTAGACCCTAAAAAACCCCAGTTGTACCACTGCAAAAAAGTATTTAACTGTTATTCTTCTCCCCAAAAAAATGTTATTGTAGACCAATACAAAACTCATTTGAGAAGCCCAGCTCAGTATAATATGAGATTATTTTCATGGTTATTTTACAGGGGATGGAGGCTAGTTTAACTTAATTTTGTTTTCAGAAAAGTTGAGACAGACTTAGAGAAAGAATTCCTGCAATTCATTACGGACCACAATGCTAGCAATGGTTTTGAGCATAAAAGTAAGCAGTTGGAAAGAAGAGGTAGCCATTCAAGTTTGGGTTATTGCTTCATGACTTCCTGGTGGGTAATGTTGGGAAACAGGTGCTCTCACCATCATTTCTCAGATGTGTCTCATTGTTGGCAAAGTAATTGTTATTGCACCATTTGGATCCAGTGTTAAATGGTATCAGCTTATTTTGATAGTAACATGTTGTGTGGTGGTTTGATGTATTTCAGACAGTTTCCTTTAATTTGTTGGAGCATGTAATCATGTCTGGTTTGGTCAGCCTCTTTGGGAGGTAAGGTTTTTCAGTTTCTTAGCTTAGGCAGACCTAAACGGGATATTCTGTTGCATATCCAGAGTCAAAAACTAGACTGATCTTTTACAGTCAAAATGACTGTCCAAAAATGGACCTGTGTTATTCTCCCATACTGCTCAAAGCCTTGGCCAGACTTCAAATCACTTGCCTTTATGTCTGCATCATTACCCCACTGAATTTTACAGGCTTCCAGACCTGCAGTGCGTTTGTAACAAGCACTTTTGTAGGATTTAAGAGAATGTTTTCTGCAAAGTGAGCTAGTCAGGCACACAAAATGGATCTTCCAAGGAGATAGTCACATCTCCAAAAGTGTAGATAAACTGATCAGTGAAATTCCAGAGGGAGGGAAGACTTCATGGAGGCAGGAAAGATGCTAAATAAATCCTAAATGAGTAAGTATATGAAGGAGGTGCCTACAAACCATAGCACAGTTTTACAAAGAACAGGCTTCAGTCGCAAATGCAAGCTGAGATATGGAAGTGCAGGAAGATATTCCTGAGTGTTTGAAAATGGCTCTGTAGCAGAGCAGCTGTGTGAGGGCAGACGGAGAAGCTTCGATCTGGTCACTGTGGCAGCCAGGAGCCCACACAGCTTTCCGACATTCCTTCACCCCAGACTCTGAACTGTTTTGGACAGCTCAAGTCATAGAATCATAGAATAGTTAGGGTTGGAAAGGACCTTAAGATCATCCAGTTCCAACTCCCCTGCCATGGGCAGGGATACCTCACACTAAATCATGTCACCCAAGGCTCTGTCCAACCTGGCCTTGAACACTGCCAGGGATGGAGCATTCACAGCTTCCCTGGGCAACCCATTCCAGTGCCTCACCACCATCACAGAAAAGAACTTCCTCCTTATATCCAATCTAAACTTCCCCTGTATAAGTTTCAACCCGTTACCCCTTGTCCTATCACTACAGTCCCTAATGAATAGTCCCTCCCCAGCATCCCTGTAGGCCCCCTTCAGATACTGGAAGGCTGCTATGAGGTCTCCACGCAGCCTTCTCTTCTCCAGGCTAAACAGCCCCAACTTTCTCAGCCTGTCTTCATATGGGAGGTGCTCCAGTCCCTCATCATCCTCGTGACCCTCCTCTGGACTTGTTCCAACAGTTCCATGGCCATTTGTGCTCATTTTAGCCTGGCGTGAGTGAAGGATGAGTTAAAACATGGAGGGACTGACAGTCCTCTGAGGACCTGGATCACCAAAGGGGCGAGGGGATGACCGAGAGGGTCCACCCAGAGTGCCGCTGCTTCCAGGGATCTGGGGAAAAGGACCCTCCAGACGCAACCCCATGCTCGAAGGGAGGCCCGGGTGCATTGCACACCTGAGCGGAGACCAGGTGACGAGGGGGAGAGGGGACGGAGCAGGCAGGAGGCGGCCGAGGCGGGGCTGCTGTACTTTGCTATCTCATGGTGGAGGGGAGGAGAAAAGTTCCGCTCCGCGAGGGGGAGCAGCGCCAACCGCGATCTCCGGGCGACCTGCCCGGCGGTGGAGGACTCCCGGGGTAGGGGCGGGCCCGACCCTCCCGCCACGGGCTGGCTGGGGCCGGTCTGTGCCTGGGGAGGGGAGGGCAGGCGAGGAGGGGCGATGGTGATGCGTGTGGCGGCGGCGGGGAGGGCAGGCAGAGGCACGACGCCAGGGGCTGATTGGCCGGCCAGTTTATAAGAGGTGCCGGGCCGGGCCGGTGGGGCTGTTTGCAGAGGTTGGGGAGCTCCGCCGAGCCGCTGGCCGCCTGTGGAGCCGACCGAGCGGAGCTGCCCGTGGCGCGATGCGGCGCGCCAGCCGAGACTATACCAAGTACTTGCGCGGCTCCGAGGAGCTGGGCAGCGGCGCCACACACGACAGCGCCCCACCGCCGCCGCCGCCGCCGCTGCCGCCGGCACACCCTCACCCACCACCCGCCTCCCGATCCCTCCTCGCCGCCCTCGTCCTCCTGGGGCTGGGGCAGGTGGTCTGCAGCGTCGCCCTCTTCCTCTACTTCCGAGCGCAGGTAAGCGGCGCCTCTGCTGGCAGCGGGGTGAGGGTCGGGGGGTCGGCTTCACACCTTGCAGAAGGGGGAAGGTCCTCGCGTTGGTGGAGCTGAGGCAATGAGTACAAAAGAAAGTCAGACAGAACCTTTAAGTGGCTAAAAAGTTGGCCCTGCTTTGGGAGGGGATCGGGCTGGAGGGCTCCCAGCACCCAGCCCACCGTGTGCTCTTATCCCCTGGTCACTGGAACTACTCAGCTTGAGATGTTTATTCTAGGTAGCGCTCCTGCCTGCGGGTGTGTATTGGTGGACTGGGTCTATTGGTGGAGTTGGACATGAGGAATCACAAATTTGGGAAGCAGCTTCATGCTCCTGCAGGGCTGTGTTTTTTAATGATCAACTTTCAGTCATATACCTGACCGGGGATTGACATGGCTGAGGTCTTTGGCTGCCATAGGTGTTTCACCAGTGGGAGAACGCCTTTAAGGAAGAAAAAGCCACCACACAACATCACTTGGAATCGTTTGTCCATCAGACTGTGCGGGGGCACAGTGGAGCAGGGTCCCTGTGTGAGCGGGCATTAGATGGGGGCTCATTCCTGAGGGAGAGCTGCCCCCTTGCCAGGCCCCAGGCCTGCCAGGGGATGCTTCAGAAGAGGCAGCAGTGCCTGCGGAAAGGAGCGCAGGGAGGCATCTCTGCGGGGGTAGATGAGGTGGCGAGCGGTTAGGCTTTCGAAGAGGAGCCCGCTTCTTGGAAATGGCTCGGCTGGCTGGCTGGATTCACTCACTGCTGCAGCTCCTATCCTGCACGGCTGAGCCCTCAGAGGAAGTGGGGGGCAGCTGACTGGTTTGCTTCTCAGAGTTAGGTGTTAGCATTCTACTTGGCTTTTTCGTTGGGTGCTGATTAGTTCTGTTAAGACGGGTCACACTGCCTTCATGGAAATGGTACTTCTGCTGTGTGTACTTTTCATTTGAAGTCAGTGGGGAGTGGAAACCTGTTTCTTTCGGTTTACTTTCTAGGTAGATTCACTTGATCTTGATGTACCAGACTGGATTTCTTAAGAAAGTACACTGAAAACAGACTATACCTGCACAAAAGTATACCCACTTAAACAGATGGATGACTATCAAATATACAGTAACACTGCAGACTGTTTGTTATGTAGACCAATTCATATTTTCTTACTGACAATGTCTTTGTGTTTGCCATTTGTAGAAAAATAAAATGGAACAGCAATACAATGCTTAGTTAGTCACGTCCTGTATGCTTCAGAAAAGTGACATCTAATTTCTGGGACTCATTGTAAAGTAGCTTAAAGCTACTTGTTTGCTTGACAGTGAAGTAAATTAATGCTTGCTTCAGCTTGTGGCAGAGAAATGTTCTTTGCTTCAGGTCTGCATGAACTTGAAGACATCTTTGTCAAAACATAGCTCATAGAAATGCACAGCTATACAGTATATTAGTAGGTTAGAGAGCCATTGCAATCAAAACAATGAATCAAAGTATACTTTTTGAAAACCCTATTTTTCCATCCTCTTTACCTTTCCCCTCCCTTATTAAGGACTCTTTCTGATAGGTTCATGTCAGTGCTTCACGCATGCCTAACATAAGCTAAAAAGAGCTCTCTTACCATCATGGATATTCTTCTTCTGCTTCCTTGATTTAAAAAATTACATAGCCTTGGTGTAATTCTGCATTTGGCAGCTGAATACTCTTGCAAGTTTCTTGTTCACGTAGATTTGGAGTAATGCTGTTGGATGGAGTCCTTTGTAAACTTGAGCTTTCAAAACTCAGAAAGAGATGATGTAGCTAGATGTAGACTTGCCTGAAGTCATTGCCTGGAAAATTTCTAATATGCAAAATATCTTCTTTGTCATCACTGAAAAATATAATAATAAGTATACTTTTGAAGTAAGTACATAATTCACAATAATAATATATGGTAATCTGTATTTATTCACCAATTTCTTATTGTGAAATAAGATGGAAAAATATAGTTGGTCCTGCAGAAGTTAAAACTTATTCGACTGTCTTGAAGATTGTTTTATTTATATGGGACATGATCCAACCTTTTGGAAAGACTGCTGTCAGATTTAGTTATGTTAAGCTACCTCAATTTGTACTTTTCAGTACAGACTTCAGCTATCTAAATTTGTACTTTAATAACAGAACGTAGTACTGTGATGTATTTTGTTCAAATAATGGGAAGTCAGTAGTAGAATCATAGAACAATTAGGGTTGGAAAGGACCTTAAGATCATCTAGTTCCAACCCCCATGCCATGGGCAGGGACACCTCACACTAAACCATATCACCCAAGGCTTCATCCAGCCTGGCCTTGAACACTGCCAGGGATAGAGCATTCACAGCCTCCCTGGGCAACCCATTCCAGTACCTCACCACCCTAACAGAAGCTGTGCATCAGAAGATTTCAATTGCTTGGCTGGTGAATTAATCAAATATGAGTTAGCAAGATTTGATTGTATAGGCTAATATTAAGAAATTATACATTTTATATGCTCTTTAAACTAAGAGGCTAAGTAAACTCTGACTCAGTTTTACCGTACACATTTTACATGTATTTGCATAAAATCATTTGAGCTGGATCATGACACAATATGAGCTGAGACAATGGTTGAGGTTTTGGTTTTCCCTTAGTTCTGTTTATTTTGTGGCTTGAGCATTTGAAATTTCACAAGACACATAACTAAGACTGACACTAGATTTTCACGGTTAAACACATGTTTGTGGCCAAGAAATAATGCAGTGCAATGCAGATGAGACAATGAGCTGGTATAACTAAAAAAGAAAGAAAAAAGCTAAGAACTGGATTGTACCAATATTCTCAAAATAGTGTGCTGAAATGTAAAAACATTAAAATGTTCTCTCTAGCTTTTCTTTTTGGACCATCTTGTGCAGTGCACTGAATCCAGGAAATTGAACAATTCCAAAATGTAATGGACTTAAGTGTTTATTTTGCTTGTCCTTCATGAGGAATATTTGCTCATGACCAGTGAAAATGACCTGAAAATTTAGATAGATGGTCTCAGTAGCTGGAGATCATCATGTAACAGAGGATCATGCACAGCAGAAGGTGAGAGAGCAATGTATTTTGTTTAACTGTCAATGGTAAATGCTAAAGCATAGTCTCCAAAATCTTTGCTTTTAACTTTTCTTCTGGCCCATTTCTTTAATATACTTAGATTACAAAGGAGTGGGAATTTGACTGAACACCGACTGAACTGGATGGCAGTGGTACAAGCTGCAAGTGCTCGAATCCAAATGGGGGGGGCTGTATCTCTAACTCCCATAACAAATCTTAAATATTCTACCATACTGGAGAAGTCACACTTGGATAGGTCGGGACCTGAAAGTCAGATTCTTATTGTCTTTTCATGCATCTGTGGAACTGTGACTTTCATTAGTTTGTTTTTAAATAACCACCGTTAAGACTACATCTAAAATTTTGTGAGCATTGTAGGGCAGTGTCTAGCAGAAAACTGCTTGTTGGGGGCCAGTAGCACTTTTGGAGGACTCCTTGGTGGTTAAGAAGGATTATGGAGTGCAAAGTTATATTTAATAGTGTGGAAATTGGTTTCAATTGGAAAATAAATGCAAGTCTAAAAGTTAAACATTTATTTTAAAGAGTAAGTACAGAATGTGATACTGTAATACTGCATAACTGAGGTAACATTTAGGTAAAGGTGGCTGGAATCTATTGTGTCTTTTAAAACTAAACTGAATCTTTTTAACATTGGAAGACAGGTTCCTCTGTAAATTCATTTGGTCTCATCCACAACGCTGGAGTTCATTGACTATTCATGACTGGCTGAGTTAGGTAAAAAGAGTCCAGAGATACAGTGAGAGTGGTAAGACATGCTGAATATCAAGGGGCACAGAAAGATTTTATTTGATTCCAAGGTCAAACACAATGGATGCATGCACAGTAGTGGCATAGGAAACATAACCTAGGCAGTCCTCTCTTTAAATAGGTTAGTTCCCCTAGGGTATTTAGTTTACTTAATGTGTTAGAAAGCTTTCTTCAATGCTTTTGATTGCATTTTGAACATTCTTCAGGTATTAAATATTTAGCACTTCCTGCTGAAGGTCTGCGCCTTGCAAGGTAGCAAGCTGCTGCTCATAGACCATTCTGGTATTTCATCTGGCTCTGCAGAAGTTCTTCTCAAAACATGCTCTTGAAATTTTTTTCTGTGCATCACTTCTTGCCCACATTTTTGGTCTCTGTGCTTGGTGGTGTCTGTTTGCAGTCATGGCAGTTCAGTGCATGTTCTTTGTAAAGATAAAAGATGCAGGATTTCTGAGAATCCCTTTTCAGACAAGTGAGCTAATTTCCATGGTTAAATGCGGTGAAGAGCAGGTATTCTCTGAAAATGGTAAGAGCAATCTGGTAAGGTAGCTAGTCCCAAGATGAGAGCTTCACCTTATCAAACACTAGATCTCTAGAGACTTGCAGTTTGTCATGATGGGCTGCACAGCTTCAAGTTGCTGAAGCTGTCTATCACAGTGTTTCCATTAAGCCTTCAGTCTCTTAACTGTAGGTGCAGAGATGCTAGTGTTCTTTCTTCAGCAGATAAGATATAATCCAAGTAAGTGCTTCTGCACAATCTGCTGTTACTGTTCTGGCACACTGTTGTATGACACATTTGACTGATTGCTGATGCGTGATAGCTGTGAATCTATGCGACACATGATTTGTCATGCTGGATGCTCAGGCCTTTACAAATTTCATGATGTTTATATTGTAAAACCTACTTTTCTTGTCTGCTTGTCTGGGATAATAGTCTCTCTCTCGTAGAATTACCAATAAAAAATGAGTATCTACTGGCAGTTATTTGCTGTTGTCTGTTGTCTCTAACAATATCACCAGCATAAGAGGCTACATCTGAAATAATGGATCTTGAGTTCCTCAGGACAAGAGGCATACCAACAAACTAGAGAGAGTTCAGCAGAAGACTGTGATAGGCAGGGCCATAGTGTATTGCAAATGGAGAAATGGATTTTTTGAACTTAATGAAGAACAGACTAAGGTCAGGGAAGCTAATCACTGGTTTTGGCTACCTGAGGATAAAGCCAGGCTCTTCAGAAGAGTGCAGCAAACCCGAGAGGCACACTCATAAATTGCAGTAAGAACTGTAGCTGGATGTCAAACCCAGTGTTTTTTACACAGTAGAAGTGGTTAAATTGTAGGACAGTTTGCCAAAGAGGTTGAAAGTCTCCATCAATGAAGATTTCACAAAGCTTATCTAGATGAGGACTTGACCAACCTGATCTAAGTAACAAGTTGGACCTGCTTGAGGCATGGGGCTGGACTAGAGACCTCCAGAGATACCTTCCAGCTCAGGGCATTCTGCATTAACTGCCTTTTAGCAGCTGTTGGTAAACATTTTGTGCTTAATTTTTTTCCTTCATTTTACAGTAATTTTAAATTCTGAGTGCTAGTGGAACATAGTGAGAGAGATGCTTTTAGGGTGCAGTCTTACAGTTGTTAAAGCTAGTGCTGTCATCTTGCTCATTCATTCATTCATTCGTTCCTATGCTTGTCTCTGTACTGGCTGTGATGCTTGTCTGGTACCTGGAGTTGTTTTCATGGTGCAAAACTGTCAGGAAATTAGATCAGCAAAAATTCCTCCCAGATTATTTATTTAGAAGAGAAGATTGAGAATCAGGAATGAAGTTTTGTGGTGAAGAAGGTGAAAGCACAGAGGTGCTGGTTTAGATCATCTTAAACAGGTAATGGGGCTGTATTGCACTAGCTGACTTCAGAAATCATTAGTGTAGGTTTTAGTATTTAATTCATAGAGCTGTATTAGCTATATGCAGATTTCCTTTTCTATTCAGCTGTGCCATCCCAGGAAGATGTTACTGCCTCCAAGCCATTCTGTAACTTATCTCACCTCATCCACTCAAAGCTGTGGCATCTTCAGGTGAACCATTTCTGACCCATTTCATTTCAAATCTGCAGATTAACTGAGACAGCTAAATCAGGTCACAGAGGCTGACATTGGTCTGAATGAATCAGGCAAACGCTTCTCTTCTGGAGACTTCAGAAGGATGGTGATGGAGGAGGCAGCATTTGGTGTTGCCATCTGTGCAACAAATGTTTCTCTGCAGTGTGTGCAGGTTGGATGGCTGCCTGGCTGTTGTAGGCTTAAATTCACCTCTGTAATCCTAGCCTTATGCTTTCAAGTTCAGTTCTTTTTTGGGTTAGGGAGTTGAATTGGTGTTCATGTGAACAAATGATGTAACATGTTTGATTCACTCGGGCTCTTCTATATTCTGCAAAACTTCCCTTTGATGTTCTGTTTCGTACAGTGCTATGTTAAAGGAAACTGGATACTGGACAGGCAATATTCATAATGACTTGGCATTCCCTCACTGGGATTATAAATAATGTATTACATTTTGTAATTCAGATAAAATTGTTCCTTCCACCTTATGCAGAAAGATAGAAGTAATGCTCTTGATTAGACCATCTGATAGAGATTTAGACAAGGTTTTGAGTGCACAAACCCTTCTCCAAGCCTGAAGTAAAAGTGGAATAAATACAAGTTGAGAACAATTGCTGAAACATCTCTGAAAGGCAGTGGTTAATCTTCAGTGTAAAACGTCTGGAGTGTGGGAAGAGAAAGTGAAATGGTTTGAACAATATTTATGCAATTAAACTCTGCCAAAGAACAATCCTAATCTTTGGAATACCCTTCCAGTTTATGGAACTGATAGAGTTCAGGAGTATTCTAAACTTACTGTTTAAAATTATACTTGATTCAATTGCAAAGACTGATAGCTAAAAATATCTCACAGATACTCTATATTTACCAGTTTTTGTCCATGAAACAGGTGTTTTGTGGTACAGTTTTACTATCTTTTGGTCTTTCTGAATTTGTGCTGTCTTATTTGGTGACTGTTTCACCCAGCAATCTCTCTTGCCCACTGGCAAGGCTTAACCCCAGCCAGCAACTAAGCACCGCTCAGCTGCTCACTCACTAAGCACCACCTCCCAGGGGGACAGGGGAGAGAACTGGAAGAGTAAAAGTGAGAAAAATTGGGGGTTGAGATAAAGACAGTTTAGCAGGTAAAGCAGAAGTCATGCACACAAGCAAAGCAAAACAAGGAAGTCATTCACCACTTCGCATGGTCAGGCAGATGTTCAGCCATCCCCAGGAAAGCAGGGCTCCATTGCACGTAGCAGTTACTTGGGAAGACAAACACCATCACTCTTGACATCCCCGCTTTCTTTCTTCCCTCAGCTTTACATGTTGAACAAGATGCCATATGGTGTGGGCTATCCCTCTGGTCAGTTGGGGTCCATTGTCCTGACTGTGTCCTCTCCGACTCCTTGTGAACAGCCAGCCAAGTCACTGCTGGGATGTTGTGAGGAGCAGAAAAGGCCTTGGCTCTGTGTAAGCACTGCTCAGCAATAACGAAAACATCCTTGTGTAATCAACACTGTTTTCAGTACAAATCCAAAATGCAGGCCCATACCAGCTACTGTGAGGAAAATTAACTCTACAACAGCCAAAACCAGCACACCCACAAAATAGTTTCAGTGATAACTGACTTCTGTTTCTCTTGAAGATGATGTGCTAGATGTTGTACATACTTTCCCCAAGTTGCTCTACTTGGCATTTGTGTGTCATCTTGCAAACTATAGTTTTGACAGAGAGGATGGTTGCACACGTTGTCTGCTAAAATGTGATATGGTGCTGAGTGGCTGAAAAGTGGAATTCAGGTTTATTGATTTTACTGTAAGACTGGGATTTATCTTTGACATTTGAAAGTCATGTATCTAGTAGTCTAAGGTAACGAACTAGGCAGCTCCAGAAGATAATTCATTTTTCTGTCTCACATGCTTGTTGGATGAAATGAACCTTCATGTGGGGGAACTTTTTCTCTCTTCAGTGTTCACAATGAAAATTTAGATAATAAATAGGTTTCAAACTTTTAGATAGTTGAAAGTTCTCCCTGACTTAAATGCCCTTAATGTCTCTTGGACAGGCACTTAAAACTATGGTTGTACTTATATCTTTGTTTCAGATGGACCCTACCAGAATTTCCAAAGAACACGCACACTGTGTTAGAACACTTTTTGGTCATCTAGAAAATACAGATTTGCATGATACATCCTTTGAAAATCAAGAAGCAAAGTTAATGCCAGAATCATGTAGAAGCATGGAACAAGCTCTCCAAAGAGTTGTGCAAAAGGTAAGTGGCAGACAGACTGTGTGTTCCTTATTTCCTGCTCTTATTGAACTTAAAACAGTTTTTCCAACGTCTGTATTTGGACTTAAGTTCTGTAAAGCATTTTCTGGTATTTGAATTATACCTGAAGCTGCATCCAAGATTTTGCCTTTTTTTTTTGTTTTGTGTTGTTGGGCTTTTTGTTTGTTTTTTGTTTTAAGAAAGGAGAACTTGGAAGTTGCACTGAGAAAACTGTGGTTGCAGTTAGTTGATTGGCCATTCTGACATTCGGATGGGCCTGAATGGTAGTCATTTATCCTAATATTTCTATGTATTTGCTAATACTTTACATGTTAATAAAAAAGAGCAGCTCCACATTTTTTTAAAGCAATCTTCCTGACCATTTCTGACAAGATTCTCCCAAGTCAAGATCATTGACAAGCAAAATACTGCCTGAAAAACAGATGTAACATTTGCTCTCATTTGCTCTTATTACTTTTTCTGCAGCTCAAAATGATAGTATCTCCTTTTTCTTTTTTTGCTCAGTTGTGCATTCTCTATTCTGTGCAGATCATTCCCACACTGGCAGAAGAGCTACTTTGCCAAAGCACAATAACTGGGCAGTCTTTGCCCAGCAGTTGAAAATAACAGCTTGTTCCCAAACAAATAACAAAGGCAGACAGCTAAAGAAGTCTGACATAATGAAGAAGCCTTCCTAGGCAAGCTGGATGTATGGTCACAATCACCTCTTACTGCAGTTATTGCCTTTTCTCTCTTTGCATGTTCGTAATAGTGTTTGGTGCTAATAATGAGCTATTTAGCAGCTAAATGTCTGCTATAGCATTTGTGTTCCTGGCTTACTTGGCCCGTTACAGAATCACAGGATCACAGAATCCCGATGGTTGGAAGGGACCTCAAAAGAGCATATAGTCCAATCCCCCTGCAAGAGCAGGGTAACCTAGAGTACATCACACAGGAACTTGTCCAGGCAGACCTTGAATATCTCCAACGTAGGAGACTCCACAACCTCCCTGGGCAACCTGTTCCAGTGCTCTGTCACTCTTACAGTAAAGAAGTTCTTCCTGATGTTAACGTGGAACCTCCTATGCTCCAGTTTACCACCCATTGCCCCTTGTCCTACCACTGGATATCACTGAAAAAAGCCAAGCTCCATCGTCCTGACACCCACCCTTTACATGTTTGTAAACATTGATGAGGTCACCCCTCAGTCTCCTCCAAGCTAAAGAGATCCAGCTCCCTCAGCCTCTCCTCATAAGGGAGGTGTTCCACTCTCTTAATCATCTTTGTGGCTCTGCGCTGGACTCTTTCAAGCAATTCCCTGTCCTTCTTGAACTGAGGGGCCCAGAACTGGATGCAATATTCCAGATGCGGCCTCACCAAGGCAGAGTAGAGGGGGAGGAGAACCTCTCTTGCCCTACTAACCACACCCTTTCTAATGCACCCTAGGATGCCATTTGCCTTCTTGGCCACAAGGGCACATTGCTGGCTCATGGTCATCCTCCTATCCACCAGGACCCCCAGGTCCCTTTCCCCTTCACTCCTTTCCAGCAGGTCAGTCCCCAACCTGTACTGGTACACGGGGTTGTTCTTCCCCAGATGCAAGACTCTACACTTGCCCTTGTTGAATTTCATCAAGTTTCTCCCTGCCCAACTCTCCAGCCTGTCCAGGTCTTGCTGAATGGCAACACAGCCTTCTGGTGTGTCAGCCACTCCTCCCAATTTAGTGTCATCACATCTTCATTTGGTGACACATCTGTATAGAACTGTCAGATTTTCATAGAGGATGATAGAATCATAAAATCAACCAGGTTGGAAAAGACCTTTAAGATCATGAAGTCCAACCATTAGTGCAAGACTGTCAAGTCCACCAGTAACCCATGTCACTAAGGGCCTCATCTACATGGTTTTTTCAACACTTCCAGGGTGGTCACTCCACCACTTCCCTTGGCAGCCTGTTCCAATACCTTATCACCCTCTCAGTGAAGAAATTTTTCCTAATATCTAATCTAAACCTCCACTGGCACAACTTGAGGCCATTACCTTGAGCTGAACTCACATGCACTTTGCAGAGCAAATTGTACGCGAGTTAATTATATAGTACTTTAATTGTGTTAATGCAGTTTTTGCTTTTAACAGAGTACCCTGGGTGACAAATCTTTTTGTGAAGGAAAAGAAACCTAGGAGTTCATGTCTTGTCCCTTTTGCTAGCCCCCTCATTTAAAAAACTTGAGGTGGGGGGAAGGGTTAACTCTGTAGGATTAGTTCTTTTCCCCAGCATTTTATGGAGACTCTCACAGTATACTTAATTCTGCTGAGTGCTGCTTGTTCATGAGGCTCCCATGACAGAGTAAGGAGATAGTTACAGTGAGTAGATGGGAAGCCCTGTATTCTGAACATTTGTTGCTAGTTACTCAACCAAAGCATCTGCTTTAGCTGAGGCTGCATATCCTGCCATTCTGGATGGAGGTTATATGCTGCAATGTCCGTGGCCAAGATAAGTAGTGAGTAGGGATAACTTTTTTTGGCTAATGACCATTATTTTGTGAACAATAAAATTTCCCTTGCCAAAGTAATCAGACTCCAAATTTCCTTTGAATGCAACAGAATGTATTAAGCAGTTGCATCAGTGTTCTGGATGCTTTGTCACCAGATATTGATGACACGGGAGAAAATTAAGATAGGAAGATGCTTGCCTGGGCTACATTTGCATCCTTTTGGTACATAAAGGAACTGAAAGAAACGGTGTGAAAGCAAAATGCAAAGCTATACTTTATAAACGTTCTGTTAGCTCTGCTACGATGAATGGCAGAGAAGCAGCCAAATCTTCCAGTTCTGGTAGTCCTTATTGTGTGAGAATGCAGCTAATGTGACCTGAAAGAGGTTCCCTATCTTCTGTGCTTTCTTTGCATTCCTGAAGTCAAATCTAACCTGTGTGTGGTTTAAGAACCAGTATCCTTATTTGAACTGGCAGCTTGTGAAGTGACTGAAATAGAACATTTTATGTGTTATGTTTTGTGATTTTTCAATATTTTGTCTTTTGCAATTCAAGCCCTTCAGGAAATTAAAACAGACAACTTGCTTTTGCTCAGGTTTATGGTCTGGTTACAGCTTTAAGTTTACTACAGTGGTTCTCATCTCTTTTCTTTCCACACCTGTCGACGTAGTGCTTAATTCTAAAGCAGGGATTGTTGTTGAAAATGAAAGTGCTCTTATGCAAACCAGTGTAGTATGGCTGCAAGGCCCTGTCTAGAAATGTTTGTCTCCTGAAAAATAATAATTAAAGATTTCTTTTCTTTCAGTAAACATCTAATGATGAATTCCTTAACATACTCCAGGATAAAAATATTGCTTAGGGAGCAGCTGACTCAGTAGAAAGCACATTTTCAATATTGCATATAAACTTTCAAACAGACAAATAATAAACTGCCCTAGTCTGTCTGTTTGCTTAATTTGTTTTGCATGTAACCCTAAAAACCTTTTAGCAGTCCAGATGCACTAACCACAGTTCTAACGAAGCCTGTTATGAGCCTGAATTAGAAAGGACTACAAACATATCTTGGGTCAATTCATAAGTAACTTTCCTTGGCAGTGCTCCCAGCTTCTAGCAGCTTGGGGAGTTCAGGCGTAAATTAGTCTCCCACATAGCAGCAGAGTACTTTGCTAGACCCCCAGGGCAGCACTTCTAAAGAGATCTATATATTGTAGCAGACATTTAAAGTGCTTGTAGTTATGGACAAGTCAAAGTTTCATGTGTTGATTACTCTAAGTTGTTAAAATTTCACAGTTTCTATCCTACAACCTTACATGCCTTTTTTTTTCTTCTCAGCAGGAAATAGACTACTCATTTGAATAGAGGTTGTAGTGCTGATCTCTAAACTATCTTCTCATGAGTACTGGTTCATGTCCTTTCTATTTCACTTCCTTCCTGATTAGCATTCTTCATATTGCTGAATTTCCGGCAAGTTAATCAGATTCTTCTTCCTGGTATTAGCTCAACTTAAAGCAGTCAGGGGGGAGAAGAAAACAACTGCATAAAGGAGCTTTGAGATTGCAGCAGTACATGAATTTCCAGAGGGGTTCTCTTCTGGTTGGTCTCAAAAGGCTACTGTAGCCGCTCAAAGTAGATACTGAGATGTTGTAAAAGCAAAAGAGAGGAAAAACCATTTACAAATGTCATGTTCAAATGTAGCCTTGTCTTGGCATCTTCCACATCGGACGTAACTTCAAGAGCAAGAGATATTTTTGGTTTGAAGATGCTGTGAGATGCTAAGAGTTAAAACCTGCACCCTGTTGTGGATGAAGAAACCGCAATTCCCAGTGTTCCAGACACTTAATGTATGATTCTAGCTTTTAAAATGTGAAAGTTTTGCAGCTTCCCAGTGGCTTCTTAAAATTTTTGGTTGAAGTATTTTCATTTCTGTGACTGGCTGCTTGCCTGGTGTTTAAACAGTGACTGTATGAAGGAGGTTGGAATGTGGGAAGCAGGCCAGCAGAGTTGACTTGGTGGACAATAAGCAAGTGATGCAAAGGTGTGCAAGTGCAGCTTATCATAAGACTAACAGGGTGGTGTGATTTTTTTTGTGTACAGTTTTGCTAAAAATAACAGCTTGGTAGCACACATGATTCTGTGGGTGGCAGTCTTAAGCGAAGTCACTGGCTGTATTTTGTCCGCAGTTCTCATTCCATTATAGCAGTGTCTTAATGACAGGTTCTATTGAGCTGTTTCTGCTTTCTTAATGGTAGTGTGCATTGTGATTAAGTGTTCTTCAGGGTCAAAAGCAAGTACATGCTGAAATGCTTTTCTAAGGTAGGTTGTTATGTAAGCAATTTGGAACTGTAGAAACAGTAAATAAAATATCCAGAGAAGTGCTGAACTACTTATTTCTCAGGAGGAAACCCACAGCTCAATTTCTGTTTATCTAGGGACTAGTTCATGTATTTCATCTTCCTTCTGGAAGCCTGGGCAACAGGACAGAAATTAATATGTAAATTTCGTGGGGCTGGTGAGAATAAAGTAAAGAACTTCACAGTAGTACAGTGTTTGGAGAACTGATGGAGGATTTCTGTTTTCTGGTCACAGGCTGGCCACTTCTAATCCAATGGCAAGCATACACAAGAGTCTATGAACATGAGCCAGCCTCCAGCTCTTTGCAGTATGTTAGTGTTAGGCTTATGCTTATAATCTCTTTTGTTGTAATGATGCTTCTCGCATTCCTAATTGCACAGTAGCATAACTACTACAGGAGAGGTTCCTGGCAGAGGGAGATGCTCTCAGGAGACAG
>NW_022994207.1:0-85112 GCF_012275295.1 Melopsittacus undulatus
TTTACTTTATTATTCAAAAGTGCTTGACAAATTGAGAAAGTTCTTTCCTCTTGGATTGTATTATAGTGACCTAATGCAATCACAGCTTTTCAGTCTTCAGGCTAATGAGGATGTCTTGAGATTTTAATATTTCATCTCTCCTAGCCCCCTTATGTTCCAGAAATCATGTCATACTGATTTATATTGGGCCACTTTCTGTTCTCATTAAAATCTGTGTCCAAAAATGAGGCATTGGAATTTTTCAATGCCTAGTCTATTATGTGAAATCAGGTACTATGTTCATGTATTATAGTGTGACCTATTTTGAATTTTAATTGCTTAGCCAATTCTGTTTTTTCTTAACAGGTTACCAAGTTAAAAAAAAAAAAAAGAAATGTCCAGGTGATCAAAACGCAAATAGCGCCAGGGACAGTGTATAGGTGTGGGTCACACTAGGTCATATAAATTTAATTTACATATTATACAAAAGTGGAAATCATAATATCAGTTTCATATGAAAGGTTTCTAATTAGAATAGATAGCAGTACCCTGCTATTTTCTTCTAATGCTAAACTCTGAAATAATAAATATTAATTAAAATCTAGAAGTATCATTATGGTTTTCTTCTGGAACTATGTGAGCAATAATAGTATTTTGTTTTCCTGAACTTTACATGAGAAATAATATTCCACACATAAAGAAAAGACAGATAATACTGTGAATTTAATTACTGTCTATTTCAATAAACACATATGACAGAATTTTGAGATAAGGTGATGAATATATATATATTTCAAGGGTGAAATTTTAATAATAAAATGACACTTGTGTTTCTTTATGCTTACATTCAAACCTTAAATTCATTTTGCACTACTCATAATATTTTACAGTAAATTTGCATAATCTTTTTCATGGTAACAAAAAAGTAGATGGCAATAATCTGTATTTATCCTGAATGTAGACCACAGAATCACAGAAAGCTTGAGGTTAGAAGGGATCTCTAGAGGTCATCTTGTCCAACCCCACCTGCTCAAGCAGTGCCACTTAGAAATGGGTGCCCAGGACCATGTCCAAACAGCTTCTGAATAACTCCAAAGTAGGAGAATCCACTACCATTTTGTGTAACCTGTGCCAATGATCACTCACCTTCACAGGAAAAAATGCTTCCTGACATTCAGACAGAGCCTCCTATGTTTCAGTTTGAGCCCATTGTCTCTTGTCCTGCCACTGGGCACCACTGAGAAGAGCTTGGGTCTGTCTTCTTTAGAACTTCCCTTCATGTACTCATAGACGTTGATGAGATTCTCTCTGAACCTTCTCTTCTTCAGACTGAAATGTCCTAGCCTCTGAACTCTCTCTGATATGTCCATGTCTCTCTTGTGCTGAGGATCCCAGAACTGAATATAGGACACCAGCTGTAGACTCATCAGTGCTGAATAAAGGAGAGGGACCAGCTCCCTCCATCTGGTGGTGATACTTTCTGTAATGCAGACCAGGATACTATTAGCCTTCTTTGAGGCAAGGGCACCTTGCTGGCTTCTGGTCAACTTAGTGTTTACAAGAACTTCCAGGGCTTTTTCTACCAAACTGCTTTCCAGCTGGGCAGACCTCAAAATATGTGCATGGATTTGTTATTTCCCAGGTGCAGTATTTTGCATTTCCCCTTGTTGAATTTCAAGAGCTTCCAGTTGAATAATTTCTCCAGCCTGTTGAGGTCCCCCTGGACAGCATTGCAACCCTCTGGCATGTCAGACACTCCTCCCAGGCTTGTGTCACCAGCAAACTGGCTGAGGGTCCACTCTGCCCCATTATCTGGATTGTGAATTAAGGTATTAAACAGGACTGGACACCATACTGATGCATGGGGTTCACGGCTAGATACCAGACATGAATTAGACTTCATATCACTGATTGTACATGAACATGCTTGTCTAATAGGATCTTACAGGAGACAATGTCAAAGTCTTTCCTGAAGTCCAGGTAAACAATATCCACTTCTCTTCCCTCATCTGTCAGGCCAGTCATTACATTATATTTATCGAGTTGGTCAAGCACGACTTCCTCTTGGTGAATCCATGCTGCCCACTCCTCATGGCTTTCTTGTCCTTTATGTGCCTGTGCTCAATCTAATGTGTGGATAGTTTGTTGAAAGGAATAAAAAGGGTCCCATTATCTTAAAATTAGTAAAACTAATTTTTCCTGAAGGGAAAATTGTGCTTAAAGTGAAATTGTGCATGTGTGGTAACTGGATAGCAAGAGATATCCAGGGAAGTAGACTTTCAGATACATGTGAGATTAAGGCTATCACTGGGATAGTTAAATTTCATAGTATTGAAGTCTCTGATTTCTTATCTGATCTCCTTTTTTTCCTTTTACTTTCCCAAGGCACCTTACAACAAAGCAACTAGAATATTAAATGCTGGATACCTGAGTTTATGATAAAGTGTCATGGTTTAAAACCCCACCTCAGTCTCCCGCAGTACCACACAACCCTTTTACCCCCCCCACCTCCCCACTCCCGGAGGGATGGGGAGGAGAACCAGAGGAATATAACTCCCACGGGTTGAGATAAAAACCATTCCAGCAATTAAGGTATAACACAGATCACTACTGCTACCACTAATAAATCAATGATAGAGGAAATAAACAAGGAGAGAGAATATGATACCGCCCTCCGAAACGAGCCCAACCCAGAAGAGAGCTAACTCCCCCCCTTCCAGCCAACTTCCAGTTACCTCCCCTAGCATGACGTGCTGTGGTATGGAATACCACCTTGACTAGCCCAGGCCAGGCACCCTATCTCTCCCTCCTCCTGGCTTCCCCTCCCCCCTGGCAGAGCATGAGCTCAGAAATGGCCTTGTACAAAACCAAACATTTGAGCAGTAACTCAAAACGTACGCACCACCAGCAACCGCTCCCAGCCCGAAAGTCAAAACACAGCACTGCACCAGCTACCAAGAAGGAGAAAAAATGACTGCTACTGCTGAACCCATTACATAAAGACACAACTGGTCTTTGACAGCTAAATCCAGAATAAAAAGCCCTTGAGATGGACAGCTTGGCAAACCTGCTTGTAGTTACACATAGTTACACGACAAAGGTAGTGTTTAAGTTAGACAATATGTTTAAGTTATTTTCAATCTTTCCTTGATGATCAGAAAGTATATGAAAATCATAGTGATAGATGCTTCTAGGACTTTGCCAATAATTTTATAGAAGGTAGAGTCATATACCCTATGCAGTCTTATACTCTACAATTCAGTCCCCAGACATGAAACCTCACTGATTTCTGCAACCCAAATGAAATATGTTCAGTCCTTCAACTTGCAGCATTACTGTATATTACACTATCATCATATTATAACTTTTTGTGATGTAATGGAGACAGCTTCACCACCACCTCTCATATATTTTCTGAGACATGGCTTGTGAGAAGATATAGCACCTTTAGGGAAAAAGAACCCAAATTTTCTATGGACTGAGGCAAGAATTACATGCTGGAAAAGCAACACCCAAATATGAATAAGAAATAGTATATGAAGCAGCCTGTTTTTATCCACTCATATATTTCATTCATAATATGTTTTTTTCCTCTACTCAGTATTTCATAATATAATAATATATCATAATATGTTTAATCAAGAATATTATCTTTCTGTACAAACGTTGTCTCACATCCTTCAACTGTCTTGCTTACAGCAGCTAAAATGTGAATATTTTGTGCTTTTTAAGCCCAGAGTTCATTTCCTACTTTCTAAAATATTTTCAAGCTTTTTAACAATACGTTGGTGTTGAAAATCCTAGCTCAGTTATATGAGATACATTTTCAAAACTAGCTCAGAAGATGACTCTTAAATTCATTGAAATTACATATTCTGCTAGTAGATAGTGATATACAGTTGTTTATATAATGGTATAAGCTTAGCTGATGAAAAATCTAAAAAAACAGAATCATGCATCCGGTTCCAGTATTTGATAGCAGTCAAGCTAAAGTTATCAGGTGAATCAGAGAATCATAGAGCATCTTGGGTTGGAAGGAACCTTTAAAGGTCATCTGGTCCAATCCCCCTATAGTGAGCTGGGACATTTTCAACTAGATCAGATTGCTAAAAGCTCCATCTAACCTGACCTTGAATGTTTCCAGGGATAGGCATCTACAAACTGTCTGGGCAAACTGTTTCAGTGTTTCATCACCCTCACTGGAAAAAAAATTCTTCCTTATATTTAGTCTAAATATACTTTTTTTTTTTTAATTTAAAACAATTACCCCTTGTTCTGTCACTGCATTCCCTGTTAAAGTTTGTCCTTATCTTTTTTACAAGACCCCTTTAAGTATTGCTAGGCTGCTCTACTTTGTTCCCAGAGGCTCCTCTGGATTAGAGGTTCCTCTAGTCCAAGCTGAACAACTCAACTCTCTCAGCCTGTCTTTATAGAATAGTTGTTCCATCCCTCTGATCATTTTTGAGGCCCTTCTCTGGGCCCACTTCAGCAGGTCCATGTCTCTCCTGTGCTGAAGGCTCCAGGTGCTGAAACTCACCACTATTCAAAAAGAATCAAGTCTCTCTAACATTGTGTGTACCATATCTTGCAACTAAAATTTACAAGTCTATTTAATTTATATCAGACCCAGATGACTGTGTTTTTTAAACCATATTTATAGATTAAATGGGGAGGGGGAGGTTTGTATCATAGTACTCCTATGCATACTTATGGAGACATAATGAGTTCTGTGGGATTATGCCAAATTTTGTCACTAAGCATATAAAGAGAAAATGGTAGAAGCAGAAGAATTAAGAAAGCTGTTAATTCACTATGTGCAATACTGTATTTAGCAGCAATGCTTCCTTGTCTAATTAGCTCAGCATTTAACAAAATACATTCAAGTCTATCACAGACAGTATTTCCTGGTTATTTAGATACGTCACTAACTTCATAGTTTCTTTCTTGCTTCTGGAGTAACATTTAAAGACAAAATACAGGAAAGGAAACTCACAGTACTAATGTTCCAAACCCTAACCTATTCCGAGCTTACGCTACCATTCATCTGGACACCATTAAGCTGAAGATCAGTTTTGGAACTTTATAGGTGCTCTCATACTGAAAGGAATTTTGATACAAAAGTCAATATACACTTCATTAAAGACTAGGTAACTACATCTGTAAAATGTATTAAACAGAGTCTCTTTTTCTTCCACTTCTCAAATCAGTGGAATCATCTAGGTGCTACCCACACATCACTATTGTTACACGATATGCTATAGGTTTGGTCTCTATAAAGTTTGTGTAGAGACACACTAATGAAAGAGTCAGTTCACAGCATGTTTAAAAACATAGTTTTGATTCACGTTACCTTTATTTTATCTTTCTCTGCTTCATTTATCTTTCTCTGTTGCATTTCTTCTTTTCTTTTCCTTCTTCTTACATACTGTATTTGTATTCTAATGTGATAGCTGCCTAATAAAAGCCACTTCTTAGCAATATATTCAAGCATCCAAAAGTTCAGCCTTTACTTTACCATTCAAAATTATTTAGTTCTTCCATTAACGGACAAAGATTTGTCCACCACTTTAGAGAGGTTATAATGTACCTTTGAGCAGTGTAAATCATCTTGATTGAGGAGGAAAATTTACACTCCAAAACTCAGAACAGGACCATGACTTTTGCTCTGGAACAGTTCCTTATGCAGAGCAAAATTTGCAGAGAAATTTCCCAAATTCTAATTGAAGTAAGCAGAAGAAATGTTTCACACGTGATAAAGCCAGGAGCTTGAAGGTAAGAGCAAAGATTTACTTCCAGGCTGAAGTAATGGCCAAAAAGCAACTCCAGAGTTGTTAAACAACTGGAAGAGAAGGATTACTTTCTCCCTACCTCCCACAGAGATAGCCACAAGACATAAGCATCTTTCTCTGACATTTTGACCTCTTGATGCTTGATTTTATCTGTGAGTTTAACCTTGGCTTCTGAAATGGGAAATATACTATTTTTGAGAATGGTTTTTCACATAAAAATATTTTTCTGTTACATGTTTGAGCCATGTCTGTATAAACTGATAAAATCTCTGAAGAACCATTTTTTTTTCAACAAAATACAGTTTTGTAAAACATTTATACATTGTATTAACTCAGAAGTCTGACTTCAAAAGAGTTACTTCAGAATGTTTGTTCTTATTAGAATCAAGTTCACCTCACTGTTCCCTGATATTTAAGAAAATTTTCTACAGCCTCAGTGTTACTTGTTATTCAGGAAACCTGGTGTCCTCCTTTACAGTAGGCAATTTAGACAAAAAATAGATCACAAAAAGGGGGTATTTCAGAAAGTAGTCTACTTTAAAGAAATTAATTCAGAAGCCCAATATATATATATATATATATATTTAGGTATGATTCTGTGTCTTTTACAATTTAGAATAGCTTTATCTTATTCTGAACTATGACAGAAAGTAGTGCTGTATTATATAGAATGAAAATTCACAGTGAAAGAGAAAGATATGGAAGATGAAAAGTAAAGAAATGAAGAAAAGTAATGGAAATTTCAGAAAAGAAAAGAAGTTGGCATTCATCAATCTCCTGAATAGACTACCTCTTCCACTAGTACTGCTCTCAATTTCCCTTTCTCAAATTGTTATGTAACAGCTTAAAAAACATAATGGAGAAATGTCAAAGTAGATTTTTAAAAAAACCCATAGGGTATGCCTCATTAACATTGTTTTCCAGTGAGTGAGTAACTTCAGATAGTTTAGCTCTTATTTTCTCAATAACTGATACAGTTAGTTAGCTTGTACAACCCGGGCATCAGTGATTGCTTCTTTCTGTAAGGCAAATCTTTCAGAAGTAAAAGGCTTCAGAAATTCAGAATTCTGTTGTCAACCTTTGAAAGATCATGCAGTTGCCGCCTTGAAGTTCTCATGCATGTGAAGCCTTTATTATCATGCAGAATTTTACCTTTCTCTCAGCTTCCTTTCTAACTACACTTTTCCATTGAAATGTACACATCTGATGGAACAATATCATGCTCACATCAGCCTCAAGAGAATATCCTATCTACTTTCTCTGTCATTTATCTATTTTATGTTGATATACATAAAATATTAAAGTACTTCTAAATTAAACAAGCAAACAAAACCAACTACATCATACAGAACCTTAAAAGAGGTGATACAAAATCTCACTCTCCATAAAACATTTGTTCTGCATCTGAACTTTTGCATTCCTAGCAAAAAAAAAAAAAGGGTATCCTGTGGTAAGGTGGCTGTACTTTCTTAGGACATAACAAAGGTGTTTTTAAGCTCCTTTAGATTACAGTAGACTTATGACCAGTTTCTCTTACCTTCTGGCAATGCCTACTGCTAGGTTAGTATTTAAAGGATTATTCCTGTCCCTTTCTCTACGTAATATCGCATATGAGTGTCAGAAGTCATGCTCTCAGGAAACTTCCAAGGCAAACTGGGAGATACCTTATGAAGAGAAGTACCACTGTCAGTGAATCCTAGAAGAAGTCTATTTACCAGGGTAAATTTTAATAGAAGCATAAATGACTTTCCAAACATAAACTCCAAATTAGGCGACTTAGGTGTACTGGATCCAATGGTAGATCGGAAAGAGTGAGTCAGCATATCTGGGAGTGATTCATTTACATATCAGATGAATAAAACAAAGGATAAACATGAGTTGTTTTATAAATTAGGGGGTATTGATCCATTTTATGGGGATGTTGCCAGCCTCAGAATATAGTATGGTTGTTCAGAAAAGAAAAACTCTTTAAGACAAAATTTCCACAAGTTAAGTCTCTCAGGTTCCCTTCAAGTTATAAAACCTAGAAAAAAGTAGTGCACGGCAGCAACTAGCCACTTGGCTCATTATATCAACTATAACTAATTATTTCAGTGAGAGTCTTCAAGGCACTCAAAATATGTCTTGCAGGCATCAGATAGCTTTTTTTTTAAACTTGTATGTGTCCCTGGTGATCGGAATTCATGATCCCATAACAACAATTTTAAAAATTACCCAAAAGTTACTTCAGAGCAACCAGAATTCATCCTCATTATAGTTAAAAGAGAGTTAGCAAGCAATTCAGAACCGTAACACAATAAATGGACTTAAAAGCATGCTCATCTTTTGTGTAAGCTCTCCAGACCAGTACTTTGTTGAACTCAAAAAGAATAACTTAAGATTAATTCAGTTCAGCTAACTATACTAGTTGAAGGATAGCTTTCATTATTTAATCAGTTCCCATCCATATATACTCCCTGATCAGCCATTTGGGGATGATTATAGAAGAAATCCTTTGAATGTCCTCAACTCATATAGAATGCTTTAGTTTAAGTACCCCACCTGTCTAATAACTTGTTTTATTTTTTAAGCAAGTATGTCTTTGAAGTGAGGAACAGGAGGGAGTTAGGAGTGAAACAGTTGTTTCACAAAGCATGAAAAAGGAAAATTAATTAAGAGGTGTGACAGTTAAAGTCTGCATTTCACACTTTTGGTTTATGTTTAAAAGAAAAATGTAATCAAGAGAAGGGGTTTAGATTTAAAAAGGGAAGGTATGCTTATATCAAGGCTTAAAGGCTATCTCTGGAACAGATTGAAGACCAGTAGACTTATTCACATGGCACTGTGCTGTGTGTTAGCAAGTCTTGCCAGTTTAACATGAGTATGTGACTTCAGAAACAGAGAGGTCTCTTTACCCTGAAAGGTTGAAATAACAGTGATGCCAACACAAAAAAAATCATAGAATCAGCGAGGCTGGGAAAGACTTTTCAGGTCATCAAGCCCAACTGTTACTCAAGACAGCCAAGTCCACCACTAAACCATATCGCTAAGGTCCCTGTCTACCTGTTTTTTGAACACTTCTGGGGACAGTTGTTCCACCGTTTCCCTAGGCAGTTTTTTCCAGTGCCTGCCTACCTACCTTTCTGGTGAAGACATTTTTCCTATTATCCCATCTAAACCTCCACTGGTGCAACTGCTAGTCTGTTTCTTCTTGTCCTATCAAGGGCAACTTAGAAATGTTTGCTATTATTGCAGCATGAATGGTCATTTATTCTCTTTTAATTTTGATGTCTGAAATTAAGGTTTCCATGTCTAAGTTAGCTGTGAATTCTCCCATTATAATGGAGAGAATATTGATCTTATGCATATCGTGTCTTATCTGCCATCACCAGCATTCTATCTGGCCTCCAAATCTCCATTTTTATACTTCCTAGGGCATCTAAAATGGACAGCTGCAGGAAGGCAGGGTATTCATTGGTAACTGAAGCAGCACTAGAAACCTAAGTGCTGTTAACCTGTAGCTTGAAATATGGTATTGACACTGCTATTAACAAGGCACATGTTTTGTATAAAGCCTTAGAATTCAGGCTTGTCAAGCCTGTGCCATACGATCTTTTCTTGACCTGTCTGCAGCTTTGTTTCACTTCATTTATCTGTGACAGTAATTTTTCTAATTGACTAGGCAATTTGGTTTGCATTTGCAAAACTTGTAAACAGTGCCACCAACATTTTAAGACACTAACCTAATCATTGCATTGAAAAATAGAGGCCCAGTACTAAAGCAGAGACCTTGAGAAGTGAAGACAAAGAATGTGATGTAGAGAAGCACAACTATGGGATGATAACGGATGTGGTATAGGCTTATACTGGAGACCCCACAACTGTAAAACCATGGACTTACATTAAAACTTTATAAAACTATTATTTCTTTCTCTGTAACAATTAGATCTGAACTAATAGTGACACTTGGATTAGGCTGTTAACAGGTGATTCCTATTTGACCATAAACAAGATTTTGATCATTAACAGTTTGCACAGTTGAATTCTCTTCCTATTTACAAGCTGATACTAGATGCCTGACTGAAGATGGTAAAAACAAATTTTTCCCTATGCAACTTGATTTACAGACATTTACAGTGATCTAAGACGTGGGGCCAGCAAATGTGGCAAGTTTAGGTTAAGGAAGCTTACAGATTTCATCATCAGCATTTGGAAGCCACAAGAATATCTTACCAGTCATTAAAGGTTCTATAAACTTTCATGTTTACATGACTGAAACCAGCCTACCTGGTATTCATTATTATAATCAGACAAAAAAAAAAAATTACCAAATATCTGGAGTTGAATCAGACTGTGAATTAACATAACGTTTTCTGTAGCTGGTCTGATTTTCCTTTGTGCCCTGAATCTTTGAAGGAAAGCTTCTGCATACATCCAGTTTCTAAGATTGCAAACTTCAGACATTTTGAGAGTAAATTCAATTTTAAACATGAATTTTAAAAGTTTTTATATCCACACTGTGCTATCAATCAGTGGCTCCTTATTATTCTAGTACCTCCATATATCATGGTGATGTTTTACAGATAGACAATGAAACAGAAGGATATTATCTTGCTAACAGCAGAAAAAAAGTACAACCCCCACACCCCTACCAGTTAATGAAAGAACTCAGTTCTTTAGCAAACTGTGGCACACTGAGTGTTCTTAAATGTAGTTTACAACAGTATCTGCTGAAACCAGTATAGCTTTGGTTATTCTAAATGTCAGTTATGTGTCTAAGCACATGGCATATTCTTCAGTGTCTTGGGCAAAGTTTGTAATTTTAAAATGTCATTTTATTCAGTCTGAGAAAATTAATCAGTATTAAACTAGTATTTAGATGCTTCAATATATTTTTGCTGTGTTTACATTTTTACAAGGGCTGAGAATTAGGTTCAAATACTCAGAATTACTGTGTCTGATTTCTTTTGAGATTTTTCTAAGACAGGCTCACAACTTTGCAGACTTAACTGGGATTTGTTCATCTACATCTGTTCAAGTCCATTTAAATAATTCCATCTTGTGCCACTATCAAAACATTCTTGAAAAACAGGATCTTACTAGGTATACAGAAAAGACTGCAAATGTGTCACAGAAATGATGTGTTATGTTTTAGTTATATTTGACTATCCACCTTGTAGTCACTGAGAGCTAAGCCTATCTTTGTGCCTGTTCTGCTAAGTAAGTAATGAAAAAGGCTATTTTAGGGTACAGGTAATCTGACGTATTTTTAGACATTTAATTTCGGATGAAATGAGTCATATCTGGGAGTGTCTGTTTCTCTCCATTGACAGTGAAGAGATCAGGCACAGCCAACCACTAGAACTGGTTAATTTTGTTGTTTGGTTGTTTGTGGTTTTTTTTTCTATCACATCAGTGTCACCCTTTTACATGACTTTGGGTGGATCATTCTGTTCCACTACTTCATCGTCTGCATTACTGTCGTGGTTTAAACTAAATCTGCACAGTTCCCCCTTTGTTTCCCCTCCCCCCCTCACCTTCCCACTCCCGGAGGGATGGGAAGGAGAGCCAGAGGAATACAACTCCCACGGATTGAAGTAAAATCAGTCCAGCAATCAAGGTATAACAGAAATAACTACCGGTACCAATAACAAATCAATGTTAGAGGAGACAAACAGGGAGAGAGAATACGATACCACCTGCCGCCAGGAGGCCAGCCCGGAAGAGAGAGAGTTCCCCCCTCCCCTCCTGGCCAGCATCCAGTTGCCTCCCCGAGCCCAGCCCAGAGTGTTAACCCCTTCCCTTTCGGCCAGCTTCCAGTCCCCTCCCCGAGCAGGACGTGCTGTGGTATGGAATACCTCACCGACTAGCCCAGACCAGGCGCCCTATCTCTCCCTCCTCCCTGGCAGAGCATGAGCTACTGCTGAACCCATGACATTATCCACCCCTTATCCCATACCATTCATGTCATGCTCAGATCCCACATTTTCAATATACCATTATATATATATATATATATATATGTATATATATATATATATATACACATCTGCATACACCCAGACAAATAGAAAGAAATCATTTCTTAATACATGGACCAATCCCTATAATGCAATTGAGTCCATTTGGTCCATGATGTTAAGTTTGTAATAGTCTTTTGTAGCAGGAGAGTCTGTGTGCAGTGCTGGATTGTTGCCTGCCGATGTTGATCATCCCTTTACTGCAGAACTCATCTGGTTCTATCAAAGTTCATTCTCTGTTGGGACGATGGTTAGAGGGAAGTCAGGGCCAGTCGCTGGTGACCTGAAGACATCTAGTTGATGGACTATAAAAATATTACACAGCAAGCAACATCGTATAATTAAGTTCATTGGCTGTTTTCCCCTAAAATCAAATCCCCTTGAGGTATACATCGGACTTCCCCATCTTCCTGCATTACCCACCAAGTATATCCGGGTCCTTGAGCAAAAGCAATCCCATGAGTGGGTTTGCCTTGGCCTGAAACAGGAGTAACCCAGACTGTCTTCCCTAGCAAATTCCTCATGTGCACTACAGGAACCTTGTCCCCCTCTACAATATGTAAAAGTTCTGACTGGGCTGGGCCAGTCCTGTTAGCAGATCCTCTGGTGTTGACCAGCCAGGTGGCCTTTGGTAAATGTGTATCCCAATGCTTGAAAGTTCCCCCACCCATTGCTCTCAGTGTAGTTTTTAACAGCCCATTGTACCGTTCAATTTTCCCAGAGGCTGGTGCATGGTAGGGGATGTGATATACCCACTCAATGCCATGTTCTTTGGCCCAAGTGCCTATAAGGTTGTTCCGAAAATGAGTCCCATTGTCTGACTCAATTCTCTCTGGGGTGCCATGTCACCACAAAATCTGTTTATCAAGGCCCAGGATAGTGTTCCGGGCAGTGGTGTGGGGCACAGCATATGTTTCCAGCCATCCTGTGGTTGTTTCCACCATGGTAAGCACATAGCACTTGCCTTGGCGGGTTGGTGGGAGTGTGATATAGTCAATTTGCCAGGCCTCCCCATATTTATACTTCAGCCATCGTCCTCCATACCAAAGAGGTTTTAACCGTTTAGCTTGTTTAATTGCAGCACATGTCTCACACTCATGAATAACCTGGGCGATATTGTCCATTGTTAAGTCCACCCCTCGATCACGAGCCCATTTGTACATTGCGTCTCTGCCCTGATGGCCTGAAGTGTCATGGGCCCACCGGGCCAAAAATAATTCGCCTTTATGTTACCAATCTAAGTCCATCTGAGCTACTTCAATCTTAGCAGCTTTATCCACTTGTTGGTTATTGTGGTGCTCCTCAGTGGCCCGACTCTTAGGTATGTGGGCATCTACATGGTGTACCCTCACCACCAGCTTCTGCACCCGGGCAGATATCTTGCCATAATGCAGCAGCTCAGATGGGTTTACCTCTGCGTTGCCAGTTGCTATGTTTCCATTGCTGCAACCACCCCCACAGGGCATTTGCCACCATCCATGAGTCAGTATAAAGGTAGAGTACTGGCCACCTTTCTTGCTCAGCAATGTCCAGGGCCAGCTGGATGGCTTTCACCTCGGCAAACTGACTCGATTCACCCTCTCCTTCAGCAGTTTCAGCAACTTGTCGCTGAGGACTCCATACAGCTGCCTTCCATCTCCAATGCTTTCCCACAATACGGCAGGACCCATCAGTGAACAAAGCATACTGCTTTTCACTTTCTGACAATTTATTATATGGTGGTGCCTCTTTGGCACGCATCACCTCCTCCTCTGGTGACATTCCAAAATCCTTGCCCTCTGGCCAGTCCATGATGACTTCCAGAATGCCTGGACGACTGGGATTTCCTATCTGAGCTTGTTGTGTAATTAGTGCAGCCCATTTACTCCAAGTAGCATCAGTTGCATGATGTGTAGAGGAGACCCTGCCTTTGAACATCCAGCCCAGCACTGGCAAGCGGGGTGCCAAAAGGAGCTGTGCATCAGTGGCAATCACCTCCGAAGCAGCTCAAACCCCTTCATAAGCTGCCAATATCTCTTTCTCCGTTGGGGTATAGCTGGCCTCCGAGCCTTTGCATCCCCAACTCCAAAAACCAAGGGGTCGACCTCGAGTCTCCCCTGGAGTTTTCTGCCAGAGGCTCCAGGTAAGACCATTCTCCCCAGCTGCGGTGTACAGTACATTTTTCACATCTGGACCGGTCCGGACTGGTCCAAGGGCCACTGCATGAACTATATCGCATTTAATTTGCTCGAAGGCTTGTTGTTGCTCAGGACCCCATTTGAAATCATTCTTTTTTCGGGTCACATGATAGAGAGGGCTTACGATTGAACTGTAATTTGGAATGTGCATCTCCAGAACCCCACAGCACCCAAGAAAGCTTGAGTTTTCTTCTTATCAGTTTGGTGGAGACATTGCTGTTATCTTATTGATTACTTCTGTAGGGATATGTCTACGTCCATCTTGCCATTTTATTCCCAAAAACTGAATTTCCCGTGCAGGTCCCTTGACTTTATTCCGTTTTATGGCAAAACCAGCTTTCAGCAGGATTTGGATTATTTCCCTCCCTTTCTCAAAAACTTCTTCTGCTGTATCACCCCACACAATAATGTCATAGATGTATTGCAAGTGTTCTGGAGCTTGCCCCTGTTCCAGTGCAGTCTCGGATCAGTCGTGGCAGAATCGGTGGGGCTGTGTTACCCCCCTGGGGCAGTTGGTTCCAAGTGAACTGGACACCCCTCCACGTAAAGTGAACTGTTGCTTGCACTCTGCTGACAAGGGAATTGAGAAAAATGCCTGGGCAATATCAATCGTGGCATACCACTTGGCTGCCATTGACTCTAATTCCTACTGCAGCTCTAACATGTTCGGCACGGCAGTACTCAATGGTGTGTGTGACTTCATTCAGGCCACGATAGTCTACTGTTAGTCTCCACTCTCCGTTAGACTTTCGCACTGGCCATATGGGGCTATTAAAAGGTGAGCGGGTCCTGCTGATCACTACCTGCCTCTCCAGTCTACGAATCAGATTATGGATGGGAATCAGGGAGTCTCAATTGGTGCGATATTGCCGCCGGTGCACTGTTGCCGGTCGCAATTGGCACTTGTTGTTCTCGACTTTCAGCAAACCCCACAACAGAAGGATCCTCTGAGGGACCAGGCAAGGTGGACAGCTGCTCAATTTCCTCAGTCTCCAAAGCCAGCAATACCAAAAAGCACACTGGTAACCTTTTGGGTCTTTGAAGTACCCTCTCCTGAGGTAGTCCATGCCGAAGAGCATGGAGCCTCTGGACCAGTCACAATGGGTTGCTTCTGCCATTTCTTCCAGTCAGGCTAATTTCAGCCTCTAGTACAGTTCAACTCTTGGGACCCCTCCTCGTCACTCCAGAATATAGATGGGTTCCACTCCTTGACAGTTCGATGGCATAAGGGTACACTGTGCACCGGTATCAACTATAGCCTTATACTTCTGTGGGGCCGATGTGCCAGGCCATTTGATCCACACAGTCCAGTAAATACGATTGTCCCCTACCTCCACCTGGCTGGAGGGCAGGGCCCCTCTAATAGTCATCGTCATCACAATCTTGGACACCTAAGTCGTGTTGAAAGGGAATTATTCTTCTTATCACAGGAGCTGGAGTAAAATCAGCTCTTCCACTCCATCTGGGAACCTGTTCACCAGAGACTGAAGCTGCTGCTCTCATGGGGCGATCAGTCATGGCCCTTGCTCTTCTCTTCAATTCACTCACACGTTCCTCAAAGGCTGAAGTAGGTTTTCCATCCCACTTTGTCATGTCTTCTCCGTGATCCCCAGGTAAAAACCATAAGGTGGCCCGTGGTGTGTATCTTATATATTTTCTCTCTCGAGCAATAGGATGCCTTTTTGTTAATAGCTGGAACGCGTGTTGGCACACATGAGGAGCTAGATAAATCAGACAGATCGTCTTCAACTGTTTGAGATCATGAGACAGTTTTTCCACAGCTGAGATGATGGAAGGGGTAAGATTGTCTTCGAATTCTCAGAATTTATGAACCATTTCATCCACTGTTAGTTGGTGCTATGTCATTCCAGGTTACCGTTGCCAATGGATGGGCATATGACGACGACGCGTTTCGTGTTTTTTGCCACATGGGTCGTGTGCATTCGACTTCATCTGGGTCTATGGGTAACATTCCCATTATTCAGCTTGGCTGTGGTAGATCATCTCTACAATAGCTGATTCCCTCAGGGACTGGATGCCTTTGTCTATAGTAGTCCACTTGGCCGAAACGACTCATAACATCATTCTTGTATGGGAACCTCTCTCTTTCACAGCTGCCAAAAGGACGCCTCCAAAGACCGAGGGACTTTTTCTTCTCTTGCAATTGCTTTGTCAATTCCCCCTTCTCTAGCAAGTGATCCCAGCTGCTTGGCTTCTGTACCTGCTAGTTCGTGACCATCGGCCCCATTATCCCAACATCAGAGCATAAACCAGATCAGTTTCATGATCAATGCTTCTATTGTATTACAAGTCATTAACATAAAGTACAATGAGACCAGAACCTTAGCCCAAACCCCATACTTGATAAACACTGACACAGCTAATATATATGAAAAGTAATTGGTAAAATCCTGAAACGTGAGATCAAGAGAAAAAGCTGTGAGAGCCAATAAAACAGCATTGTGACAAATGACTATAAATCCTGTCAGATTTGTTGTTATTTTGTGGGTTTGTGCCCCACGTTGGGCACCAAAAAACTGTCGTGGTTTAAACTAAATCTGCACAGTTCCCCCTTTGTTTTCCCCTCCCCCCCCTCACCTTCCCACTCCCGGAGGGATGGGAAGGAGAAGCCAGAGGAATACAACTCCCACGGATTGAAGTAAAATCAGTCCAGCAATCAAGGTATAACAGAAATAACTACCGGTACCAATAACAAATCAATGTTAGAGGAGACAAACAGGGAGAGAGAATACGATACCACCTGCCGCCAGGAGGCCAGCCGGAAGAGAGAGAGTTCCCCCCTCCCCTCCTGGCCAGCATCCAGTTGCCTCCCCGAGCCCAGCCCAGAGTGTTAACCCCTTCCCTTTCGGCCAGCTTCCAGTCCCCTCCCCGAGCAGGACGTGCTGCTGTGGTATGGAATACCTCACCGACTAGCCCAGACCAGGCGCCCTATCTCTCCCTCCTCCCTGGCAGAGCATGAGCTATTGCTGAACCCATGACAATTACTCTGTGCTTGTTTCCTGAATGACTAATTAATTCATCCTACTTAAATTTTCTCAGATGAATTACTGTTAGCACAAAGATGAACTTTGAGTTTAGCTTTATCATTGGTTGCTTAGGTATAGTTACTTTATTTATTTATTGTAGCTAAAGGTTTAGGGAGAGATGAAAGACCTTCTAGAAATTCAGTATTAATCTGGAATCAAAACCACCTCCAACCGCATCATTTGCAGAAGTGCTGTCTTTCACATTAACTCTTCTAGAAATAAATTTACTGTCTTTACTGTTATTTTTAGGATGTGCAAGTTATAGATAGCAGTAATAGTTAATTATGATAAGGAATACTTAGTTAACTCAGCATCTTGTTAGAAGACCTGGCAATGTAAAAGTATATCAAATACACATTCTTGTTTGAAAATATAGTTGGGCTACTGTAAGGGGAGTGGTGATATCTTGAAGGAGACCAGTATCATTTAGAGGACAAACTAGTTTGGACAGGAGAGCATCATAGCTGTAATGGAATTCCAGGAGGTCTGATTTTTCCAAATAAGAAATAGAAAATGCATGTCAAAGTAAGAAATACATAAGCTTTCTCCACTTCTAAATGCATAATAATTAAAATAATAATTATTCTGATAATATCCAGCCAGACTCTGAGAAAGAAGTTATTGATTTGTGTTTATTTCCACTAGAGCAAGCCTCAAATAAAGAAAACTGGTAAAAAAAAAGAAGCCAAATAATTTCACATTCTTTCTTGCAGTGCTTTATTTTTGTGCATCTAGTCATCCAGCAGGATTACAGGAACTCTTAGACTTCACATGGTATTTCTATATTCTTTCATCACTGTGTAGGAGGGGAAGATGTCAATTAGCCCTGGAAAGGGGTTGTTAATCAACAAATTTAACACAATTTCTAGCATTTATGATTTAAGAATTAGTCATCACCAACTAAATACCAGAAATTATAACTGTATGTTTATTTTGTATAACTATGCTGTATGGCTACCCCCTATTGCTTAAGATGGTAATAGAACTTTATTAAAAATGAGGACATTGGCACAAAGTAATGGTAAGAAAGTTTAGGAGATTTACTTACATCTGATCTCGCAGCTATTTATGGTGACCACCTTTTAAATTTTTTCTTTTTGCATAAATTACATCAGGTTTTATTTTTGAAGATTAATGCAATCTCATTCTACATAACAGCTCTCCTTAGTGGCTAAGAAACTTATAATTCAGCAGTGAGAAAAATCGTGAATAGAAGAACCCATTCTATCCTGTGGCCATGTAACTTTTTTTGGGTAGTGTTTGATAAAATACGTGTTGAAATGACCCACCAAAGCTGTTCTTAAGACCTTTTATATTTTCATCAAGACCTCTCTGGTTTAATTAAAACATCAGAAGGTTAAATAGTTGATGACATTAACTAAAAAAGGAAAAAAAAAAGACAAACTTTGAAATGGACGTATTAAAAAAGAAATACATGTATTAATATGATTCCATTCAGAGTCACAGAAGTAATAGAAAACTTTCAAAAATTACTTAACTATGAAGACACTAGGGAACAAATTAGGATAATTATTTGCAATTTGCTTGATAATGAGATCCATATTCTGATATCTAGGAAGAATCAAGGTAGCTACATGTTGGGCTAATTAAAAATTTTTCAAAGCACTAAATGTCATGAATGTTAAGATTCATGAGAAATAAGTACATGCAAACAACACTGAAATATAGACTTGAAATAGGTGGTTTCATAGTTGCTTCCATACACTGTAATTTACATTTATAATATTCTTAGAACTGGTAGCTTCAGAGGATAGTTTAAAAGAGGCACCTAACCTTAAGAGCATCTGACGGGAGACCCTATAAATATTTTTGATTTTAAAAAGGTCAGTACTTTTCTATTGTAATTGAAAATCAGATCACTTGATTTACATCTCAGAACTGATCTCTCCAGCAATTTACACACTTTAAGCCATAGTGGGGTCTAGCAAATCTTACCTAAGTCTCCCATAAAGAAATTAGGAGTCAGTGTTCAGAACTTATTTTCTGTAGTGAAAAAATGCAAGAAGATTCAAGGAATTCTTTATGGCAGTTAGATCACGAATTTCTTTCTGAGGCCGAATCTGTTTTTTGTCAAAACAGGAAAACATGCATTTTTCACCTATTTTTTCCCACTCCCACACAATTTTTAGTGCTGTCATTTTATATTCAGTCGCAAGGATACATTAGTATTTTATGTAGCTGTGTGGAAAATCAGCCTCTGAAAAATTCCTGAACTTGATTTTGGCTTGATTCCAATTATTACTTAGTCACATAAAATGAATAGCTATTAAGAGATCTTACTCTTTGGATATTCATATTATACTTTAAGGAACTGGAAAGGTAGCAGAGAAGTTCATGAAAAGAGTCATTGGAAGGAAATGAAATAATAGATTTTTCTGTCACAAAATGTGAGTTCTACTGGCAGCATATAACAAATATAGTTAAACATTAAAATTCATTTTTAACATTAAATATCTTGTATGGCTGGAACTTATGCACTTTACATATAAAACACTTTAAAGGTCAGGAAATCAATCACCCATGTTTTACTTGTCCTGACTATTAGTTTAAGCCAATATAAAATAACGAATACTTCTTTGCATTACAGTTCTGTCTTGGTCTGATTGATCCTCTATAAAGCTATTACAAAGGTCACGATATGGTAAGTCAGAGACTACTGGGGAACAGGAGGGCACAAGGTAAGATAAACATGTTACCTATTCTGGAATGCAGTCAAGCCTTTTCCTATATTTGGAAGTAAATGTTAGCTAAACTCAAACTTCACTTTAGTGTTAAAGGTTTTCCTATATTTTCATTGTCTATCCTTATTTTCCAAGATGTATATGTGTGTATAACAAAATTCTTATTGGATTGATTCTTGCAAAACACAAGATAAATTGTTAAAAGTTAGCATTCTTTCTTGCAAAGATTACTTGCTCAATATGCTTTTACTATTATACCTCTTTGAATACTCCCATTGTCAACATAATAAATATCTTGGCATGAATCAAATAGAAAGAACTAGTCCACTTTATGAAGAGAGTTAATACAGATACATTTATTTCTCGTAAGAGATTGTGCTTTCTCAGTGTTAATAAGCCTTCCAGAATTACTTCCCTACAAGTACAAAAAAAAATCTTGTCTGAAAGTTCCTGTTTTGATTGTACTGATATTATTATTAGATACTAATAGAGGGTAACTTGAGAACTGACTTGAACACAGTGATGGGCAAAATGGACATGAGCAACTCAGTGGATAGAAGCAGTGGAACTGCATCAGAAGTGACTGTCACATCTACCTTCTCAGCATGCAGCAATTAAAAATTGCTGTCTTACAGAAGAAGTTACAGGAATCAGTTCATTTATGTGGGAGCAGAATGAAGGTAACAGGCATAAATACTGCAGGGAATGCATTTCTGAAGTTCTGAGTACTTAATCAAAACCAAAAAAAATTAACAGGCAACTCCAGAAGCAAACCTGGGGGGTATACCTTGAAAAGCATTTTGGGATACTTGGACGCACAACAGAGCTATGTTATGGTTATTACTTAGTGCTTGGTGGTTTAGGCAAGCACTAAGTGTAATTTGTAATTACACAAACAAACAAACTGCCAGAGGTCCTGATAATAATTCAAATCAGATTAAAGTTTTAACCTAATAATAAACTTTGGTTAAGGAGACAATAATCACTTGATTAAATAATTTTCTGGTCTACTAAACGATTAAAATAATACATTTGCAATTATAGAGTTAATGATAATTAGTATAATACATACAAATATGTTAATTTTTGGAGATCTGTGATCACTTAGTACTATACGGATGAACTTTATACATCTCTACTGGGAATTTTGCACTGGAGATTTCTCATATATGTTAACAAGATAAAAAAAAAGAAATCTCAACAAATTGGTTTAGTATGGTTGTTATGAGATGAAATCCTGACACTGGGATACTATAAAGTATAGGCAAACCAAAAAGGGGACACTCAAGTGTGTAGAGTGCATCACAGAGCTCAAAGTGTCATCATCACTGTATTTTTTAAAGACTATGGATGAAATACATACCTAAATTCCACTCCTCAGTGACGGTGGCCCCTATAAAGAGATTCAGATTCAGGATCAAATGTCTGTTTTGGTTTTAGACCAAATTGCAAATTTCAACTTCTTTTCTGTAACATTTACCAAGACATATCTTTCTTTGTCTAGTTCCTGTTATATTCACATGTTGATAATTAATTTTGATCAGAATTTCTGATTCATTAACAGAGCTTCTAGTCCCGTTTTTTTTTTTTTTTCCAAATACGAGAAAGACAAGATTTTGCATTGATACCAAATATGCTATGACTATAAAGTAATTCATATTAGAGATAAGGAAAAAATCAAATAACAAACCAAACCCAAACAAAAAGGAAAGAACTACGCAGGAGACAAAGCTGTTCTAACTGTTCTCTGGGAGATTCCTGTACCACTCAGTCTTAATAGAAGATGACAGTCATTTGGGCCACTTCATTGATACTTTAAAACCTTAAATCCTTAAAATCTTATGATGATACTGAAAGAGTATGTTACATATAGTACTTACAGTTATTCTGTACAGGTTAGTGTATCTGAACTTATTTAATAGATGTATTTAAAGAGAAAATTTAATATCTTTGGACAAAAATTGCAAGACTTAATGCACATAGCATATCATGATAGTAATCTAACATTCAATGAAGTGGTTTTATCCATTAAGTACTTAACTCATTTTAGTCATATGACTAAGTAAGTTAAACACATGAATTTGAAGACATCAATCACAAAAACGATTGCATTCTAGTTAAGGACAGAAAAAGGAGAGAGCAGGAAGATGATAAATGCTTGTAATTAGTCACATTTACAATCACTTTTCTTAGTAAGGAAAGAAGTGCTCTTGATGGTGATATTTTACACGTTTTTTCAAAATGTTTCCCTTGAACCTCAAACAGTCATTGGAAAATAAAGGTCAAATGGGAATGAACAATGGTACTACTGAATAATGTGTATCAGTGTGAAACAAATTATGCATTTAGAAGTAATAATAAAGATAGCTTAGTCTAAGGTGCATAGCATTTCTTTGAGAAACTTTATGGGTTTTGGGGCAGATAATAAGACACTTTTTTAAAAAAACAGTTCTTTTCTTCCATCAGGCATTTTTTTTTTCCATTGCAGAAACCATGAGAAATTTGAAAATGGACAACCAGCAAACCACATCTTTATTTCATATTATAGATTCATGACTCCTTCAACAACTTTAAATGATGTGTATATGAAATTCTTTTCCAATAAAATTGCAGAAACATGTTTAGTCTAAAGTATATGCATATTCATGCTGAAATACTGTATTCTTCTTGTCCTTTGTTTTTTTCCTTCTTTTTTTTTTCATTCAGGTTTCTGTTCTTCAAAACTGGGGTGACTGTTCTTCCAAGACTGTTGGAAAAAAAAACTGTGAAAGGCCTTTTTGCTATATTTGTATGAATCTTCTTTAGGATGCTTAGTTGTAATTTTTTACTTGTAATTATTGCAATTGGAAAGAATGTCAATATAGTGTGACAAAGTACTTTTGTAAGTACTTTGTATTTTTGGGAATATTCAGCTTCTGCTTTATTTTAACTTTAAGTAAGAAACATGGCATTTTGTTGAGGACACAGTTGGGTTCTTGGTGTTTTGTTCAATATTCTTCTAAGATAATGGAACTGAAAAGTAGAATAAACATGGTTTTAAAAACACTATTTAACCATGAGAAAAAGTGAAGCAACAGCTTTTGAAACACTAGACATGACCCAGACAATGCTTTCACTGCTTAGGAATCTAGGAGGTGGATTACCAAATGTCTTAATTCTTATGAGCCTTTCTCCTTTATAAGATTTTGCGAACTCTCCGTCATTTTGCATGACTACAGCTGGTACTTCTCATCCCCTTTGAACAATATTTTCCTTATTAACACTCTTATACTTTTTCCTGGGTTCATGTTCCTTTGAGTTTGTTGTTCTTTTTTTCCAAAGATCTCTTTTAAAATAAAACCTTGTAGCACAAGAAAAAAATTTACAAACCTATTCAATGTTCATATTAGTTAGTGTGATTGGGTAACTTTTCCACCTTTCTGTATAGCATGAACCAAAGTGAAAAAAAACATCCAAGCTTTTCACCCTATGACCTTGAGTGGAAATACTTTGCATGTGTATTTTTACAGAGATCTGAAAAAACAGTAGCTTAACATTTTATTTTAGTTTCTAAACCAGTGTTGACTTTTTGTCTCAATGGATTTCTGACCTGAATTTGATTACTGTCATCCTTTTTCTAAATTGAAGCACTGAACATCATTAACAATACTCAGTTTAAGTTGTACATGAGTTTAACTATTAGAATACAGGCTGTTCTTTACAGCCATAGAGGAAAAGCTAGAACGCTTATCCAGCATTCATGGGAATAATGATCTGGTTTTTTACTCTGAGTTTACATAGAAAGTATTAGAAGCAGCATAAGCTTCCCCTTACTTCCCTTTCCTTCCCATGTATATATTTGCATATATACCAATGTAATTGTGCTTATATGCCAGTCATAAAATTACAGTAACTTCTTCATTCTTAGTATGTACAATGAACAGCAGCAACATTCACAACACTTGCATTAAACCACTGTTAAGATCTACACTTGATAAGACAGAAGACAGTGATGGATTAGAATGAAGCCTTTTATTCAGAACACTCAAAATGATCCAGATCTTAATTCCTACAATTTTCCAACCTTTACCCATAGTCATAATAGAGAATAGGAAAATCTGAGAGTTTTTTCCTCTGCCCTGTATCTATAGATTGGGTTATAATGTGTTTCACCTTAGAAGAATAGTACCGTTTTCTAAAATTCTCTCTATAATAAATCATTCCTTTATCATGTTGAAAATAACCAAACCAACCTATTTTCTTCATGAAAGTAATATTAATACTTCTTTAAATTCTGAAAAACCTGCATAATGTCACTCTTAAAACCAGTAAAGAATTAAAACACAGCAAGCAAAGCTTATTACAATGTCTGACTCCTTATATTTCATACCTTGAAACATAATTAAAAACTATCATAAACACTAAAGAACAATTGACAGCATACAAACGTGAGTTTCTGATATATTTTTGATTGTCACTAATCAATTGAATCACTTTCAAAGTGCAGCAATTCACAGTAGTTTTAGAATCATAGAATAGTTAAGATTGCAAAGGACCTTAAAATCATCTAGTTCCAACCCCCTGCCACGGGCAGGGACACCTCACAATAAATCGTATCACCCAAGGCTCTGTCCAACCTGGCCTTAAATACCAGCAGGGATGGAGCATTCACAGCTTCCATGGGCAACCCATTCCAGTGCCTCACCTTCCTCACAGTAAAGAATTTCTTCCTTATATCCAATCTAAACTTCCCTTATTTAAGTTTGAACCTGTTACCCCTTGTCCTATCACAGCAGTCCCTAATTAGGGGTCCCTCCCTAGCACCCTTACAAGCCCCCTTCAGATACTGGAAGGCTGCTATGAGGTTTCCACGCAGCCTTATTTTCTCCAGGCTGAACAGACCCAACTTTCTCAGCCTGTCTTCATACGGGAGGTGCTCCAGTCCCCTGATCATCCTCGTGGCTTTCCTCTGGACTTGTTCCAACAGTTCCATGTCCTTTTTATGTTAAGGACACCAGAACTGTACACAATACTCCAAGTGAGGTCTCACGAGAGCAGAGTAGAGGGTCAGGATCACCTCCTTTGACCTGCTGGTCACTCTCCTTTTGATGCTGCCCAGGCTATGGTTGGCTTTCTGGGCTGCAAGCACACACTGTCGGCTCATGTTCAGTTTTTCATTGACCAGCACCCCCAAGTCCTTCTCTGCAAGGCTGCTCTGAATCTTTTTTCTAGTTTTCCTAGTGACTGTCAAAAATTTGAATTATGCAAAGTATTAATAACTAAGCAATGTTTTTCTTCATATAAGAATCCTGTCAAATTCACCTTTACAGTTTCATCTTACTTTCTAAGACTTCTAGCCTATGAAATAAAATACTGCAATATGTATCAAAGATATCTGGAATCTTCTAATCAATCTACAGCCATCTAGAATTTCAGCTCTGGTCACTCACATATAGTTATTTAATTCATTTTAGATGAATCTGAGCTATCATGTGGGACTAGAAGACACCACACAAGCAACAGAAAACTAATATCCATCTGGAGTAGCAGAGGAAGGCCTCACTATCATAGAATCGACTAGGTTGGAAAAGACCTTTAATATCATCAAGTCCAAATATTACCCCAGGACTGCCATCATCTTAAATAACTTTAAACACCTATCTGTGATCACTCAAATCAAAACCCTTTCTCTTGCAAACTTTTATTTCCACACATTTTCCACATAAGCATTTAGAATCATACCCTTTTAAGTTTTTTTTGTCAAGATTAATAGTACTTGTAGGAAACATAATTCAGACAATGTAGGGCTCAAGGATCATATAAAGATATACCACCTATAAATACCGTAAAAATGTTTGCAAATCAAATAGTTTGAAAATCAAATCCCTTATTTCTTTGGCTAAGAAGTATAAAAGAAAGAAAGTACTGCAAAAAAAAAAAAAAAAAACGCCACATTTTTAGAGAAGCCCAGTCCATTCTACAAACAACTTAAAAACTCAAATTTAAAACTCAAATTCAAAGCCAAATGACTTATCTTATTGTTTTGTATGATATTTTTGTCACTATTTTGTCTACAGTGATCTTTAACTTCCTTGTACATCTTTAAAGATAATCTAGATAAGTTTTTAAAATGCTGGTGTTGGAAACATCAAAGATGTGATATATATATATATATTTACTGTTATGGTACATGTTATAACATGTATATGTTATTTTAAAAGCATATAAATCTATGGCCTATCTTCTATATCTAAGAAGATAATATCTGATACAAAAAGGCTTTTAATGTACCAGAGAAAGAATAACTAGAACCAGTGCTGGCAGCTGAAACAGACAAAAATTAAATAAAAGAAAAGGAACTATAGTAGATTTTTAAACTGGTTAACTAGCCATAATAGCAGATTGTGAGATTGTGAGGAAAGATGACATAAGGTCCATGTCCAGTAGATATCCCCTATTTTAAACAGAATTCTGCTACACTTCTTACAGGAAAGCTATCTGTTATTTTAAAAATGTTGTCAAAGAGAAACTTTGTAGAACATAGAACTGAATCTTAATACCTGCTAGCCTGCATTTATGGAAGTTGTTTTAAACATGACTGAATTGTATTTGAAATAACTCATAATTTGTCATTTTTGCATTATTTTCACAGCTGTGAATCCCCCTTTTGCAAATCTGTATTTGCTATTATTTTTTTTACTCATGTACACCTCACATAAATGAATGTATCCTATGATTTTAAAATGAAGTTGAAGACCTTAAATCTGTTTAAGACAGGTTTTAAACAGATTACAGATTATTCATTAATAATGCATTCATTTTAATGTGTACATTAAAGTTTTTATTTTTCTCAGGAGTTAATTAGAAAGAACTCCACTGTAATAAGCAGATCTATATGAGCCTGAGAGGAAGAGATGGTTCTAAGTAGGGATGTTTCATGTATTGATCTTTATGGAGTACTTAGATAATATGTGCTCCTCATGTATACTAAATTTATTTGATGTGTTCTGGAAAGCAATCGGGGCGGCAATAATAAGTTTAGATAACTTGAAATTGTGAACAAATGTGCAACTTGACAGTGCTGCTCAGAAAAGTTTTTTTTTTTTTGTCAAGCAAATCACAAATATTGCATTAATATCAGGATGACCCAGCTTCACAGATTGGGAAAACTGCTCCTAAGAACACTCCTGGTACTATAAATAGCTCATTAATAAATCATACAAAATTAGTCTGTAGCATTAGACTTCTTTAGTAGTAAGGTGGTTTGACTTAATGGAAATGAGCAATAATATGTTGGTTATTGCTGAGGTTAATGTAAAACGAATTCTTAAATTATAATGCAAACAAAATTGCACAACAAGCATATGTAAGGTTTCCATGTAACATGAAAGAGCCTTCAGGTGTTAATTAAGGCATCTGTGGATGATTGAAAAAAACCAACATATACACAGTTAAGCATTGAATTATTGAAGCAAAGGGATGCATTGAAATATACCTTCAGTAATTTTGTTCTCAATTCCTCCTAATGTTTGCAGCCACTATTCCTGTTAAATAGATCTTTTATTGAATACATCAAAACACCTGCAAGCCTTTGATAAAAAAGCTAATGGAATTCATTTAAAAAAATGTTACGTTTATGAGGAACTTGCATGTAGTAAGATGTGAACTTTAGACCTTTGCATGTTAGGGGGTGAAAAGTGGTACTCTTTACCACAGAGGACCAAAACACCTCTGTAAATTATTCCTTTTTTTTATATTGTGCTATAAATCCACAGCAACACTTTTCAGGCTAAAAGGCAGGCATTTTTGTCTGTACTAAACAAAAATAATAGACATTCATGTAGACCATTCAACTGCTATTACCAAAACAGGAATGAAAGATTCTAAAACAGATTAATAGAGTAGAGCTATGTTGTAGTGCCTGCATTAAGGACAAGAGGAAAAAAATATATACTTTGGCTTTGTTTTTGTCAAACATTAGAGTGGTCAAAAAAAAAATATGTTCTTAACAAAACCCTATTAATATATAAGTACCATTTCATTGTGGATAGGCATGTGAACTATGTCTCACTTTGGACAAAAGGATGCAATATTTATACATTTGACAAAGTATGACAAATTTTCTTTTGGCTTCAGTGAAGAAAAGTATGAACAAACAGATGAAGGTGAGTTTCATTTCTCCTAACACTGGAATTATTTATGTGTAAAAGTCCTCATCTGAGACAGTATTTTCAATTTTTTTTATAGACAAAGAAACAGAGAAATAGGTTACTCTAAGGCATGGTTTATCTGTCCTATTTTAGTCAACTACTTTTGAATGAGATGAACTTCACCCTAGAAGTGACTGTTCCTCTTAAACCATAAGAGGAGGCTACATATCAAGATTACACACAATCTCCATACAGTAGGTGTTTAAGTGAGATGAATTCTACCCATAGGCATACTAGAAGTAAGAGCTTACTCTGGAAGTATTCTGAATATAAAGAGACACTTGCCTCTGCCTTGACTTGGAGAAATAGAAGCAGGAATACCGTTCCCCTCCCCCCTTAATTCTCGTTTCAGCTGTACTGAAAGGAGAGAAAACCAGGACATTGCATGATTCCCTGTATGACATACCTGCAAAGAGAAAGGGTTATGGAAAAGATAAGGAAAGCCCTGAATCTTAGTATTCAGAGTAGAATGGAGCAGATACGAAAAAAACCTATGAACACATTTGCTGATTTCCCCCTCTGAAACAAAGACAACTGAAATAGGGAAAGCGACTGTGCAGTTGACACAGTCTTACTGATGTTATAGCCATATTAAGGTGCCTTTAAACAGAGGAAGGGAGAAAATACCTGATCCTTATTCAGGCACACAAGTGCAGTGTTGCATCATATATCCTAAATATAAGAAATACTGGGATGAAGTCAATGTTGCAGTTAAGTATTTCTTTAATAGTCACCAACTCTTATGTACCACTGGGAGTAAATATGTGTATAGATATAAATTTTCCTGTGTGTGGTAGTCCCATAGAAAAATCAGGTGAATCCAAATCTAACAAATGAGCAACCTAAAGGAGGAGAAAAATCTCCCAAACCAACAACACAAATCCTTTACTTTCGACTTTGTCTTGTCCATATTGATCTAGCATCTCTGTGGATGGATTTTTAGCAAAGAATGGCCACGTTCCCAAGTCAGCAATTGCCTACATAGAGCTCGACATGAACCGAGGATGAAGAAAGCCGTGGGTAAAGAAGTAAAAGTCACAGTGCAAGCAAGATAAGAAGAAACTGGAATGTGTTAAGACACAATATTAGCAAGTTTTAAAGGCTAGGTTCCTATATGCTTAATTTAACCAATTGTACACTAGTTGCTGTGTGCTACATTGTATATGTATCCAATCTTAATATTGCAAGCCATTGAATATGTATCCACTAATACAGCAAGTTATTGTATATGTATCCAAGTATAATACACCAAGTATCCAATTATAATACACAAAGCTACTGTAAGCAGATGCAGATAACAGTATGAAAATGATAGATGCTTTGTAATAAATGGCTTTTGTCTGATCACATTGGTCTCTGAGTCCATTTTTCTGCGGCACGTCTCTCTACACCAAAGTATCATCCATTAGTGAGACTCAAATTAGTAGCTTGCCTGATAAATAGAAGTATTTTGTCATCTTTAATTCAAATGTAGATTTGTGTAAATATCAGTATCCAAATCAAAATCAAATCCAATATTTGCATTCTGGCATGATCAAGAGACTAACTGCAACTGATCCAAAAACTTGTCTAAGAATATACATGCCTATCTGTACTATGGAATAAATACCCAGTTTCAATTCAGTGCTGGGTTCCCATGTCTGTTGTTTAAATTCAATGGTTTAAAATTGATACAGACTGTACTCAGAATTAAATTAAAAAGGATCCCTCTATGCTCTCCTTACTTAGCTTTGCTTTCCTCTCACTGTGCAATAATGAGGAAACTGATATGCTTTTTGCCTTGGGCATTATAACTTGTTACTTTATTTAGAAACAGTCTGCACGCAATTACTTTAACTAAATACATGTTGAATTTCAAAGTAAACATAGTGTTTTTTTTGACACCACATCAGTTTGTTTGTTTGTTTTTTAGATGGGTTTTTTTTTGCAGACACCCTCTCCTTGCTTTTCCCCATCTCCAAAATTTTAATTGATTTCAGCTTGAATATGCAATATTACAAAAACTAGAATTCAAACCAAGCTTTTACAAATGTTTTCAGACATCTTGAGAAAATGAAATCAAATCAAAGGTAAAAATAAATGTTGGATTTCAGGCACTAGACTGGAGGCAGCCAGTTGCATTACTGAGGTGACACTAAAGGTCCCTGTGGGAAGGTGCTCAGCGAATAGCAATAATGCAGCCTTTGTAAACTAATTCCCAGAGCAGCAGTAGCCTGACACTGCCCAACAGCAAAGGCAAAGAAGGGGATAAATACAAGTGTAGAAGATTCAATATATTACTATTATGCCATAGAATCAGAAGGGCATTTTAATAGCAATAATAAGAGAAATCATGACAATAATAATTTCTTTTTTTTTTTTTCTCCTGTTTTCAGACTTGTTTTAAAGGAAGTGGTTAGCAGAAGCCACATGTCATGTGAAAACTGGAATTATAAGGCATGGAAATTTTTCAGTGTCATTCCTAATGATATTTGTTTTCATGTGCCTGAAGTCAACTGACTAGAGGTTACTTACTTTGTGTAGGTGTCTACCTCTTATCTAAGTACTAGATTTTTCTATTTTTGCCCATCTCAGTCATGCATGCCAAATGTTTTTATCTATAGTCTTTAATTCATCACTCAGTCAATTGGAATTAAATGTTTCTCACTAGAGATTTTTTTTTTTCAATAAGACTTAGTCATTTTCATGGAAGATTTAATTATCCATCTTCCTTCCAGGAGAATAAATCTATTTTCTTGACATTTAGCTAAATTAAGGAATTGTGGTTTAAAGTAAAAAGAAAACAGAAAATTATAATACAGTTTGCATACTGATCTGAATTTGAACAGAGAGCAACCTTAGTTAAGGATAAAATAATCTATTTTAAAAATTAATTTAGGACAGATTATGAACCCCTACTCTTGGGTTTCATGCTCACCAGGACTGAGCATGTGGCAGTGTACATGAAGAAATCGCAATTTAAAAAAAGTATAAACCCAAAAGCAGTTGAAAAGAAAGAAAACTTTGAACCATCGAGTCTAAGCTTTGCTATGTAATCATATAAATCTTTTCAGATACTATTCAGATAACATGGTAGTTATTATTTTTATATATATTATTTGAAATTTTATTTATAGTGGAAACCTACTCCAGAACCTCAGTACTCTGATCGTTAAGGGTCTGCTTTTATTTCAGATTTCATGGTGAAATTGCCTTCTGTAGTAAAAAAAAAAAAAAAAAAAAAGGCTTTTCCTTGTGTCTCTTCCCTTCCTTTGAGCTGTTCATGCAGCAGTCCCCTTGAAGAGTTCATATTATCTTTCAGCTTGCCTATTTTAACCTCCTTTTATTCTGCATGAAAACTTCTCCATTCCCTGATCAGGCTGGTAGCCCTTTCTTTATACTTGGAGTTTCAAATGAATAGGAAATGGGATCTTATTTTTCATCTTCTGGTAAACATTTTGTTTCCTATAGTTTTAGAATAGGAGTTGGAGATAATTTTTTTAGTATATTACAATGTTACAGATGTATTTTGAGGGCATTGCTGTTCAGCAAAGTATGAATTCTACTGTTGCTGTATAGTAAGCATGCAGCTTTTGGCTCAGCAATTATTTCTGCAGTTACTACCAACTTGAAAGCAATAAAGTAATTCTATTCCTCTAAGTTCAGATGACTATATCTTTACATACAGCTATACAAACAGGAGCTTGGAAAGCTGTTCTGTTTTAGAATTAGTGTTATACTGTCATTTTCCTATAAATATAATGGTTATCAGATCCTTCAAGAACTGTTCTAAAACTGTTTAAATGTCTATAATTTAAATTTATCTATGTCATGGTTTGAGCATGTTTTGAGGGTGTTTTTGTTCAAGGTTTTTTCCAGCCAGGTGGAGGAGGGGAGGCCGGGAGGAAGGAGAGACAGGACACCTGACCCAGGCTAGCCAATGAGGTATTCCGTACCATAGCACATGATGCCCAGGATGCATACTAGGAAGGAGAGGGGTGGAGCTCTAGAGGAAAATGGAGGAGGGAGCATGCGGTGCTCGGCTGGGCAGGGTGGAGTGAGTTATGGGTCGGTGGCTGGTGGGGTGTTGTATTCTTTTCGCTTGTTATTGGCTGTATCATTATCATTGTGTTATGCCTTAGCTATTAAACCGTTCTTATCTTAACCCGTGGGGGCTACAATCTTTGGATTTTCCTTCCTAACTCTCAGGGCGTTGGGGGACTTGGTTTAAACCACAACAATCTAACACTGTAAAGATTTGTGTGTACATACAATTTAGAATTAATTTTGGAGAAGGATCATAACTTCAAAATGAATGTAAGCAGCATAAAAGGAAATACCAAAATATGCCTATATGAACTAAAACTTCATAGTAAAGTGTAAAATACAAATAAGGGATGGCAGGTATTCCCTTTGTTTACCCATGTGTCAAAAGACAACCAAGAAGAATTGTGGTGGGTTAGACTCTGTCAACAGCAAAACTCCCACCCAGCTGCACATTCATTCTCCTGTACAGGACAGGGGGACATAATAGGATGACCAAGTTCATAGGTCAAGACAAAGACACTTTGGCATGGGGTCCTTCACAGGCTCCAGGAGAATCTCTGCACTTGAAACACATCCTTCCCACCTTTTTTCTCTCACCTTGATTCTCAAAGGGTTACTTCTCTCACACTTTTTTTTCTCACTCTTGACTGCCACACAGCATTTTTCCCTTTGTAAATACATTTTCCCTAAGGCACTACAATCTTGGCTGAGGAGCTCAGATGTGTCCTGTTGTGAGTTCATTAGAGCCAGTTGGGACAGGCTGTTTTGTCCAAGCACACCTTGGCACCTGCACCTGCTACAAGAATTCATGCTAGATATTTTTTTTTCTTAGGAATCCAGTTTCTAGCACCAAATATAGCAACCAGTAGAGTTCCTTTTCAGAAGTACAAAATGGTATATTTTAAGAAGGCTTAAATACTTGATTCCAGACAGAAATTACTAAAATAACAGTAATTCCAATTGTTTTTTTACCAAATGATTGCTACTCAACAATATTTTAAAGTTCTATTGTAAGCTTATCTTAAAACCGCCATATACTAAAGAATGAACTTTAAGTATAGATTTAAGTGGGAGGCACACAGAAAGCAATGGATTTGCCTGCTACTTTTTACAGGGAAACTCACAGAAGTTCAGATAATAGAAAAGGAAACTTTATGAACATGCTTGAAAAAGTCTACAGATTTTAGCCCACAAGTCTCTTTTTTTTTGTGGTTTTAAATCTTCTGACATATAGCCATAGATTCAGTGAAAAATGTATGTGCTCACTTGGTGAAGTTATTTCTTGGACTGAACACATAAAACTGAAGTCACAAATTTGTCAGAAATTCAGAGCGCATTACAGTCCCCACTCATTAAGATACTATTGTGCTGAAATGTTATTATTTCTAAAAACAGTAGAAACTGTTGGTTTGGCCACCAAAGAAGTGATCAAAATAAATCTGGTGTCTCTGAGGACTGAGAGGGAATAATATAATCTGCTTAATTTACTAAGTAGTTAGAGATTTTTTTTTTATTTTTTTTGTTGGTGCTTCTTGAATTGGTCTATCTTCCCTCTCCTTCCAGTATTGTTCCTTCACTTGTAATGATGCAAAAGATTATTTAGCCATGAAGAGAGCTTCATTACTGAATTATTACCCTGTTTTGATTTCCCTCACAAATGTTTCACTATCTGATCAGGGGGCTCTGCTCTAGAAGTGAGTGATGAGTAGCAGAAGGAAAAGAGCACTTTGAGGTTTTTAATTTGCCAGGGAGAGAAAGGCTTGTCAGATCCCTTAACACATCTGGGGTATGTCATAACCATGACGTCCAAGAGTCTTCTAATAACTATAAAGTAAATTGATAGGAAATGCGAGGTGCCTTTATCCATTTTGAGTTTGGTCTGGCTAATGACTGCCAAAAAGGGGAGCATAATAATAACCTTTTGCATAAATGACTACTGATTTCAGAATATTGAATTATGGGCATAGAAAAAGCTAAACCCACATTTTAAGATGGTGTGGCTAAATATAAATCTCAAACAAAACTAATGCCAATTCTCCTCTTGAGATTGTATAGCCGTATAGCCACATGTATCAGAATTACAAAATGAAATGAGAAGCTAATGACAAGAAATCTGACTCAGGAGCAAAGGGAGTAGATCTTAGGTATGAACACAGCTCCACTTCCTCTACTTGCATTTTATGTTAGGCTAGTGCAAGATTTATTACCAGATGCAATGAAATTAACTCTGAGTCAAGGGAGCAGAATCTCCACCCATTACCTTCTGGACAGATTTAATCTTTCACTGACTGGCTTGCTTTCTTGGCCGATATAGCTCAGTTCCAACAGTAGGGTAGAAAAATGTTTCCTTGCAGGTTATGTTGTGGCATGATGGCAAGACACCTTTTACATGTCAGGAGGTGATTTCAAGTCTGCATAGATGTGGATATAATTCTTTGAGTGTGGACTGCCTGAAGTTTAGACTGTAAGATTTCTGCTTCCATTTCTTTATCATTCCCTGTATTGTATTCTGCTGTATTATAAAAAAAAAAAAAAAGTGTTTGTGATTTTAATGAATAATTCTAGTATATTAATAGAGCACATTTATATATAAAATATTACAGCATTTACATATTAAATAATTCACTGAAGAAAGCAAGTCACTGTCATCTAAAAAATGTTAGAAAGAAAACAAAGAAGGTAGGTAAAACCAGATGGACTGTATTTGAAATCAGTGATCTTATGTAAAGAACAAAATTTCTCTCTCGGGGTCTCTCTTACCCTTAAGTTTGCTATCTGGAAATTCTACATCCTATGTAGACCAAACTCAGCAAAACAAGATTAGATTCAATGTAGAGATGTCAAAGGACTTATCAATGAAATTTCTGAAGTACTGCATAATAATTTGTGTAAACTCTGTTCAAGAATTTGTCTTAATAAGAAAATTGAAGACATTTCATTAAGGCTTTACACTGCCTCATCACAGGTGCAAAAAAAAAGTGTGTGGGGAAAAATAATTCACATATTTTGATTTTAATTTACAAAACCACATAGTAATCTCTCTTATATAGGATACAAGTTACTTTTGTTATTTGCATTAAAAAGGGTTTCTTTATTTCCATATAATTGTTTCTGGTCTTTACAGTTTTCTTTGATACCTCAATGATATTTGTACAAAATGAAAAGTGGTATTCTTCATGTTTGGTGTTTTATATAATTCTTTTGAGTTTGAAAAGCAGCGGGTTGCTCTAGATGCCAGCAATTTCAATTGCTTCTTATATATTTTATACCACATGCTTAAATTAGCCTGGACAGTGAAAGGCTGATCCTGCACAGTAACTAAAATTAATGCATTATTCAAGTGGTAGCTACTCACTTAAAATGATCATTTTTACTAAGAGCCTTACTGAGTATATTTTCTGATGTTACCTAAAACAGCTAAAATGGTTTTAATTTTCATCATATTTTGGTTTATAATTCCCCAGTTTGGGGATTTTCAGATACTGATCAGCTTAAAATGCTTCAGAAATCTGTGTGTATACTCGAGATCATATATAATTGTTCAAGATAAATCTTTTGAACTGATAGTTTTTGCTGAACCTGAGCACAGATGAGGTTTTGCAAACAAGCATGCACATTTTGAAAGTCTTCCATTCAGTTTCTGCTTAATAATCAGAAAAGTGTATAAAGCTGTTGATGTTTTTTAAGAATCTTTTGACTTCTATTAATATAATTTTTTAATGTTTCTCATGGAAAAAAAAAATCCACCCTTCCCTTATGCAATGTCTGTATTTTGTGTTTTCACTTCTCTTTTTTTTCCTTAGTAAAATTTTCATGCAGTCATAGAATGATAGAATGGTTTGGACTGGAACAGACAGTAAAGATCATCTAGTTCCGACACCCCTGTCATGTGCAGGGACACCTTCCACTAGACCAGGATGCTCAAAGTACCATCCAACCTTGCCTTGAACTTCCAGGGATGGGGCATCCACAGCTTCATTGGGCAACCTGTTCCAGCACCTCATCACCCTCACAGTAAAGACTGTTGCTGATATCTAATCTAAATCTACCTTCTTGATATTGGTTAACAATACTGAAGAGAAAGAAAGCATGGAACTGAAAAAAAAACAAGCCAAACAAATAAAGAAAGAAATAAACAAAGGAGAACAATTCCCTTTTCCCAATTCTGTTTTCTTTAAAAAAATAATTTTATTCCCAGGTTTTACAAAATTAATTTTCAGGTGTGGATACAAACATCTTTTTGAACACTAGAACTTATAGAATTTAATTTTTAGAGTCATGTTGCCTACAAAATATCTTTTACCTGAAGTAAGCATCAAAATTCTACTGATTCATACTATACTTCAAATATTGTGTTCATCAGTTCCATTAGCTACGTATTTTTTTCCAAATAGGTTGTCAGTAACATTACATTTCATGAAATAGTCGAATTCTGATTCTCAAAAAGACTAAAGCATTGACTATTGAAAAGTCTAAATGTGGAGACAGATTTGGAAAAGAGCTTAGCTTTCTGCTTATTAAAGGATCCTTTCAAAAAGAATTCTACAAATTCTGTAACTCAGTGCTGATAATAAATATATATATAAGAAAGGAAAAAAAAAAGGGGGGGGGAGCGAGGAGGGAAAGCTTGGAAAAAACACCTGCAATTGTAATTGCAAAATATTTTTGAAACTGTAGTCCCTTCTTGTGGAATAGAATTGCAGCATAACAGGAAAATGTTTTTTCTAATTACATCAGGAGAAGATTCTTTTATGCTCTAGAGTAAGAAGTAACTTACAAAAGTAACCACTGATGTTCTTAGTGTGAACAACTTAATTACACACCTGTTTAAAGGCCTCCATGTTGCTGTAGAGAAGCTACAGTCCGAGCTATGAAACTAAAGGGTGATTGTAACACCTAATGTAACCCCATTCCTATGGTACTTTGGAAGATTCTGATGCAAGTGCAGAATGTATAATCCTTCAATGTCATACTGTAACTGAGAGTGTAAGCAGCCTGAACACCTATATATGAAAATTACCCCAAAATGCATTTTAAATTTTGCTACAGCAAGATTGAAGAAAGATACAGTCATTATAAATACTTCTTGAGTCTGATGTGAGGTGAAGGCAAGAAATAAAATATGTGGTGCTATCTCTGAGAATGAGAAATAAAAGCCAGAATTAGAGTGATGATGTATCCTGTACACTACGTCATGATGCAAAGAGGAAGAGATTTATAACTTGATGTTAACTGCTTACTCAAGTAACGAGATGACATCTGTTCTAAAGAAGAGGTATTCACCTTTCTGAGAGGGTGAACAAACGAGCCAATATGTGTTTTAATTAAGGAGAGTGTGTAGGCTGTCTCTAAGAAAAGTAACAAGTAAACTTGCTTTGGAGAAAACTCTCCCTTCCTCAATGCATCAGGAAGTGTTCCCAGTGGATCCATGGTGCTATGAGTTCTTAGTCATAGAATCATAGAATAGGATTGGAAAGCACCTTAAGATCATCTAGTTCCAACCCCCTGCTGTGGGCAGGGGCACCATGCACTAAACCACAGGAACACCACACACTAAACCACGTCACGAAAGACTCTGTCCAGTCTAGCCTTGAACACTGCCAGAGATGGAGCATTCAGAACTTTCTTGGTCAGACCATTCCGATGCCTCACCACCCCCATAGTAAAGAGCTTCTTCCTTATATCTAACCTGAACTTCCCTGTGTAAGTCTAAACCTGCTACCCCTTCCTTGTCCTACCACTACAGTCCCTAATAAAGTTTCTCTCCAGCATCCTTATAGCTCCTTCAGGTACTGTCAAAGTATGCCTTCTCTTAAAAGGATATTTGAGAGTGATTCTGACTATATAGAGAAGCTTAAACATTCATAGTCTTTTCCCAGTCTTGGCAATAGAGTAATTTTTTTTTTCTGGATAATTTCCATGGTAATCCTGCAAAGCAGCTGTTTTTTCACCAGACAGGCTCTGAACTGTATGCTCAGTAGTGAAACCTCACAGCTAGAATATATTCACTGCTTATGAAAAATGCTCATATCTATAAAAATAGGATTGTGGCTGAGCAAAAGGTTTGAAAGCTTCAGTCATATACAGGGTTTATATGACATTAAAACCCCTAAAACCTTGATAGCCCTGGTAGCTAACCCTGACAGGCCTAAGTGGCTTGAGGAAAAGCTCTCATAACCAAATTCTTTCATATGAGCAATTCAATTTCCCCCTCCTAGCTCCAGGGCAATTTCCTTAACCAAGACTTTCATCAGATCTTTGGCTTTATGTGGGCATAGGACTCCAAAAAAGTGGAGTTTCTTGCAGAATAGAGGCACAATACTCCACTTATCTCAGGAAAATGGCACTTATATCATAGAAGAATGAAGCATGCAGCAATCATGTAGCAGATTTGACTCAAGCTAACAGCTGTATGACCCTCAAAAGTATATACTTTAAAAAACTTGTTCAACTGGCATACTTAAGACAGTGTTCTATAGTTTTATGTTCAAATAGTTAAGATAGCAAAAATAGGAACAAAATAAAATGCTAGAGAAAATAATGTTTGAATGTTCATTTCCTGGGTTGTAGATCCCCAAAAGGAGCTTCACTTAAGTTGTGAAAGAGTAAATTTCCAGAAAAGGCAAAATTAGTGCTGAGAGTATCTCACAATCATGGACATGAGAAATTTCTCACATAATTCTTTAAGCTCACTTCATCTCCCATTTATTCTCTTTTGCACCCAAAATAGTTAGTTTTCACTCCCAATGTACATCTAAAAAAGTGAAGCTCAGAACACAGACCACTGTTGTTTCTTTTGTTTCCCATCTGATATTTTTCCTCAGATTTCCACCACCCTTCACCCCCCATCTCTGCAGTATGATTTTGCTACTGTACTTGCCTACTGGGCAACTGTTTATGTCTTTCTTCTCATCTCCTATTTACATCTCAGTTTCTGCTATTTCTGAAGCTGCCTCCTGGGGCATAACTTTGCACAATTTCGTTAACAGAAAGGCACAGAGGAGCTTGTAATTTACTTCCGTCAGCACATTCACAAATGAACTCTGTTTACCTGCCACTGTCCCATAGCTCACACATTGCTCTGTAAAATACCAACATACTTCTCTCACACTGAAAAAGAAAAGAATATACATATTAATTATAACTTGTCTAGAAAATGTGAAACAAACACCTCTAATTATGCAGAGGCAACACACACTTGCACATTGTTAAATCAGTGATGGATGGAAAAGCAAGCTCATGAAAATTAATTTGCTGTTGCTGAGATGAGTAGCTTGAGAGAGGACGCCTGCAACACCGGAGCAGAGCAGGGAGAGATCAGCGTCCAGGAGCCTCACCACAGAGTGATAAGAGTCACTGAGGATGGAGCCTCAAGTCCTCGACAGGACTTGCCCAAGAGCCGACAGCTCTGCTACCGCGAGGAGGTGACTCACTGGGGGTGGAGACAGGAGGAGTGGCACCAACTGTGAGTGGTTAAAAACCTACCCAGGGAGAGAGGTGAACGGGAGCACGCTAAACAGAGTGGGCAAGTAGGGCGTGTTGAAGCAGTTTGCATGGCAAACAGGGCGGGTCAAAGCAGTTTGCGTGGGCAGGCAAGCAGGATGGTGAGCACTCGCCGTATGACCAGTGTCCGGTCTGGGAGCTCTGCCTTGGCTGCCCTGGTGGTGGCCAGCGTAGGCACCCAGACAGAGCCGGTAAGAGGGGAGACTGCGGTGCAGAGCTCGGAGTGTGGAGAGTGCCTGCACTGGTCTGGTGAAGGAAAGGTGCTGAATGGGCAGGGCTGCACTCACTGCTCCCTGATGGAGGTCCTCCTGCAGCAGGTGGCTGAGCTACGGGATGCTGTCAGTAAGCTGATGTCAGTGAAGCTGAGAGGAAGCAGGACTGCTTGCTCTAGGTTCAAACAGCGCAGGGGCCTCAAGCTTCCCCTCTAAAACATGGAGGAAAGAAGGAGGCTGTTAACCCGGGAAGCTGGGAATTAGTAACAAAAAAAAACCAAAAAAAAAACAAAAAAAAAAAACAACCAAAGGAGGAAGAGAGCAATTAAAAGCAAGGGGCTTCCTCCTAAATCTGCTGTACCCACCCAGAACCGCTTTGCTGTCCTGCAGGGTGCTGATGAGGAAATGCACTTGCATCAGAAACAGTCGGCTGGAGCACTGGTACAGAAGATCTCTACTGGTGCCGCCAGGAAAAAGCGGCGGGTTGTAGTAATAGGGGACTCTGCCTTGAAAGGGACAGAAGCACTCATCTGTTGGCCTGACCCAGTCACAAGGGAGGTGTGTTGCCTACCTGGGGCATGGATCAGGGACATTGCAGAGAGGCTGCCTGCTCTAGTAAGTCCCACAGACTACTACCCGGTTCTAGTGATACATGTGGGTGCTAGGGATATAGATAGTAGTAGCCTGAGGAGTATAAAAAAGGACTACAGAGCCCTGGGAGAGGTGGTTAGGGGCTCTGGGGCTCAGATTGTCTTTTCGTCAATTCTCCAGCACACAGGGGAGGATCCCAGAAAGGCTGGAAGGATTGTGAAGTTTAATAAATGGTTAAAAGGGTGGTATCATAGTCTAGGGTTTGGGTGTCTTGAACATGGGGCCCACATTTGTAGGCCAGGCCTACTGGGGGCTGGTGGAGCTGCTCTGATAAAGAAAGGGAAGAGTGGTTTTGCTGGGAGGTTTGCCAGACAGGTCAAGGATGCTTTAAACTAGATGTGTTGTGGGAGGGGGGCATCATTCCATCCCAACACACCCAGTCAGTTACCAGGACCTAGAATAAATGCTTAAAATAATGTAGAGATATTCCAGCTGTTCCAGACAATGAGCTGCCTTCATGTGGGGCTCAGCTCAGATGCCTCTATAAAAACACCTGTAGTATGGGGAACAAATAAGAGGAATTAGGGATGTGTGCACGTCTATGGGGCTATGATATAATAAGCATCACAGAAACATGGTGGGATGTCTCATTTGACTGGAGTGATGGAATGGAAGGTTACAGGCTTTTTAGAAAAGACAGGCCCGGTAAAAAGGGAGGGGGAGTTGCTGTTTATGTTAGGGATAGGCTGGAGAGTATGGAACTCTCCCTGGAGACAGGCGATCAGTTAACAGAAAGTTTGTGGGTCAGAGTTAAGGGGAAATCAGTGATGGGAGACATTACTGTGGGGATCTGTTACAGACCGCCTGACGAAGAGGAATCTATGGATGAAGAACTCTAGAGACAAATAGGAAAAGCCCCACACTCGCAGGCCCTTGTTCTCATGGGGGACTTCAGCCACCCTGACATCTGTTGGAGCAACAGTACGGCACAGCACAAGTAATCCAGGAGGTTCCTCGATTGTGTGGAAGAAAACTTCCTTCTGTAAGTAATAGAGGAGCCGATGAGGAGAGGTGCCATACTTGACCTCGTGCTCACCACCAGGGAAGGGCTCATTGGAAATGTGACACTCCAGGGAAGTCTTGGCTGCAGTGATCATGAGATGGTCGAATTGCAGGTCCTCAAGACAGTGAGAACAGCGTGCAGCAAGCTCACTGCTCTGGACTTCAAGAGAGCAGAATTTGCGCCCTTCAGGAACCTGCTTAGCAAGGTTCCATGGGATATAGCCCTAGACGGCAAGGGGGCCCAAGACTCCTGGTTAGCATTCAAGGATCACCTGATACAGGCTCAGGAGTGTTGCATCCTGACCAGAAGGAAGTGCAGCAGGAGGACCAGGAGACCTCCTTGGATGGATAAGGAGCTGCTGAGGAAATTTCAAAGGGAAAAAAGAGACTTATAAAAGGTGGAAACAAGGACAGGTGGCCTGGGATGAATACAGGGATGTTGTCCGGGTAGTTAGGGACCAAGTTAGGAAAGCTAAGGCCCAGTTGGAGTTAAACTTGGCATGGGATGTTAAAGATAACAGGAAGGGATTTTATAGGTATGTAGCGGCTAAAAAACAGACTAAGGACAATGTAGGCCCCATCCGGAAGCTTTTGGGAGAACTGGCTACACAGGATTTGGAGAAGGCTGAGGTTCTGAATGACTTATTTGCCTCGGTCTTCACTGGCAAAGGCTCTGACTGCACCACCCAAGTCTTGGAAGGTGAATGCAGGGACTGTGGAATGAAGACCTTGGTCCCACTGTAGGAGAGGATCTGGTTCGAGACCATCTTAAGAACCTGAACGTACATAAGTCCATGGGACCTGATGAAATCCATCTGCGGGTCCTGAAGGAGCTGGTGAATGAAGTTGCAAAGCCACTGGCCATCATATTTGAAAAATCATGGCAGACAGGTCAAGTTCCCGATGACTAGAAAATTGGAAATATAACCCCATTTTCAAGAAGGGGAAAATGGATGACCCGGGAAATTACAGACCAGTCAGTCTCACCTCTGTGCCTGGCAAAATCTTGGAGCAGATCCTCCTGGAAGGCATGCCAAGGCACATGAAAAACAACAAGGTGCATGGTGACAGGCAGCATGGCTTCACTAAGGGGAAATCCTGCCTGACAAATTTGGTGGCCTTCTATAATGGGGCCACAAAAGTGATGGACAGGGGTGGAGCAGTTGACGCCATCTCCCTGAACTTGTGCAAAGCGTTCGACACTGTCCCACATGACATCCTTGTCTCTAAATTGGAGAGACATCAATTTGATAGGTGGACCACTCAGTGGATAAAGAACTGGCTGGATGGTTGCACTCAAAGAGTTGTGGTCAATGGTTCTGTCGTGGTTTAAACCAAGTCCCTTTACTCCCTGAGAGTTAGGAAGGAGAATCCAAAGAATGTAGCCCCCGCGGATTGAGATAAGAACGGTTTAATAGCTAAGGCATAACACAAAACCCCTACTGCCATTTACTACTACAAATAATAATGATACAGCAAACAGCAAGTGAAAAGAATACAACACCCCACCAGCCACCGACCCATAACTCACTCCACCCTGCCTGGACGAGCACCATGTGCTCCCTCCTCCATTTTCCTCCAGAGCCCTACCCCTCCAGCCTCCTCTTTCCCAGTATGCATCCTGGGCATCACGTGCTATGGTATGGAATACCTCATTGACTAGCCTGGGTCAGGTGCCCTGTCTCTCCTTCCTCCTGGCCTCCCCTCTTCTACCTGGCTGGAAAAAACCTTGAAGAAAAACACCCTTAAAACATGCTCAAACCATGACAGGTTCATTGTCCAGCTGGAGACCAGTAATGAATGGTGTCCCTCAGGGATCGGTGTTGGGGCCTCTCATGTTCAACATCTTTGTCAGTGACATGGACAATGGGATTGAGTGTGGCCTCAGCAAGTTTACCGATTACACCAAGATGTGTGGTTTGGTTGATACGCTAGAGGGAAGGAATGCCATCCAGAGGGACCTTAATGCGCTTGTGAGGTGGGCTGATGCCAACCTTATGAAGTTTAACCATGCCAATTGTAAGGTCCTAAACCTGGGTGGGAGCAATCCCAGGCACAGCTACAGGTTGGGAAAAGCAAATTCATGGTAGTCCTGCAGAGAAGGACTTGGGGGTGTTGGTTGATGAGAAAATGAACATGAACCTTCAGTGTGGGCTTACAGCCCAGATAGCCAACCATATTCTGGACTGTATCAAAAGGAGAGTGACCAGCAGGTCGAAGGAAGTGATCCTTCCCCTCTACTCTGCTCTCATGAGACTTTACTTGGAGTATTATGTGCAGTTCTGGTGCCCTCAACCCAAAAAGGACATGGAACTGTTAGAACAAGTCCAGAGGAGGGCCACGAGGATGATCAGGGGACTGGAACACCTCCTGTATGAAGATAGGCTGAGAAAATTGGGTCTGTTCAGCCTGGAGAAGACAAAGCTGCATGGAGACCTCATAGCAGCCTTCCAGTATCTGAAGGGGGCCTTATAGCGATGCTGGTGAGGGACTATTTGTTAGGGACTGTAGTGATAAGACAAGGGGTAATGGGTTGAAACTTAAACAGCAGAGGTTTAGATTGGATATAAGGAAGAAATTCTTTGCTGTTAGGGTGGTGAGGCACTGGAATGTGTTGCCCGGGGAGGCTGTGAATGCTCTGTCCCTGGCGGTGTTAAAGGCCAGGTTGGATGAGGCCTCGGGTGATATGGTCTATTGTGAGGTGTCCCTGCCCATGGCAGGGGGCTTGGAACTAGATGATCCTGAGGTCCTTTCCAACCCTAACTATTCTATTATTCTATGATTCTATATTAATTGAGAATGAAACATTTGGTATTTCATTGCATGTATGAAGAATCCTTAATGAATGATTATATTATTCATATTATCATTAGGTGCTTTTAACTGTGCCTTCTGCACACCCATTTTCTGAAAATTACAATTTAAGTGGATTTGTTATTTGAACAAGTACCCAAGCTTTCTCAACAGCACACTCAACCTCTCTATAAAATTTGAGTACTTTAGAATAAGGTATAGAAAATAATAACATAAAGAAGTACCAACCACCTAATGTAAGAAATATGGAGTGCTCATAAGAATGCAGTTTAGCCTAAGACTCTATAAAGCTATTAGGGTTCTTTTGGGTTCATTGTCTTGCATATCACTCTGGGATTTGGTGCTTAACAGTTTCTCTTCTAAAGAGGAACAGAAATAGGAAGTAGTACCTGCCTTTTTTCTCATAACCTAGTGGGTAGAGGCTTCGACAGTTATATTGGATATTCATCTTGCAGTTCTTCCTTTGCTTGCAGATACTTAAGCCATATCTCCAAAAGAAAATCCTAATAGATACAATATTTAGAGAGGAATTAGAACCTTATCTTTCTCTATTAAAAACTGTTCTACTTTGAACAGAGGAATGTTATGGAGGTAAAAAAAAAGAGGAGAACTATTCAACAGTCCAGTGCTAAGACCATTTTCTTTATGAACTTTAAAAAAACCCCAAACATATTTTAAACCGCACACAAATAGAGGAAGGACTTTTACCTTTTCTTTCTTGACCTGAGTGTTCTGGACACTGCAAAAGGAAAATAATGCTACATCTCCTAGTTCTATTTTATATAAAACCAAATGTGAATCTTTCTATCCAGATCAGGTAACAGGTAAGTACTAAAACAAACAATTTGTGAGTCTCCGAGTTTACAAAAGTTTTAAAATAATAAAATCTTTATGAACTCAGACTTTAGCTGTCAAATGACTTTGAAAGTATGTGCCTTTGGAGGTCAGCATACTCAGGCTATAGGTAGAATAAGATAGAAATTATTTGCACACTCGGGAGATTTTACATTAAAAATTAGAAAGAAATGGAGCACCTTGAGATGTAATCTTCTTACTCAACACTTTACCTACAAAAATGATACAATATCCCTAACAACATAATTTCTAAGGAGCTTCACACTTATATTCACACTCCTCTTCTGAACTTGATGTACTATTATTTTATTGGCTACTGAATAATTTCAGTACCTAATACAGTAGCTACTGCTTCTACTACTTAAGTTCTACACTTGCTTGTTTTAAAGAATTTGCCAAGCTAAGCAATTGTAATTTAGTACCAGTTAATAAATTATGTGATGTTTAATACCTGAAATTACATTTTTTGGGGGCACAAACATATGGAAAAGTAGCTTACAGCAAAAGCAGAAAACAAGTATAGCAAAAGGAAGGTCTGAGAAATGTCAGAAGACTGAACCCACTGTATTTTGAAAGTACTGAGACAATGCTTCTTATATTTGTATTCCTAAATTAGTGACCGTGAGGTCATTTATGTGGGGAATATACATCCCAAATATGACCATAACTATGATATCAAAAAACAAAAAATAGTAAGAATGAGCAAGATTTCACCAAAGTTAAGTGACTTTGAACTGTCATAGCACAGTTGCTAGTTAACAACTCACACTGATGAGAAATTAACTTTGCAATACATCTGCAGAATTAGGGTGTAAGTAAGCAATGAATTTTAAAAAAGCAGAAGATCTAAAAAAAAATAGATTGTTTCTTGTAATTTATATTCAAATATTATGCCGTTCATCCTTTCAATTCTTTTCACAAATAAGCTGGTGAATTTCCTGAGAAAATTTTCCTGGCAGCTAGCAAAGTTGTCAAGTAAAGTTGTCAGTGAAAGAGAAAGAAGAATTAAAATCTCATGGTTGTGCAATTACGTGAATATTTTGCAAGTATAACCTTCTGTAACTGTTAAAAAAGTAGAAGATTGTTTTCAGTCTTTTTCCCCGGAGACATTTTGTTCACAGAGAAGATTGGTAGGAGCCACCGCCTTACTAATGCTTTAGTCTATATTAAAAAGCAATGGACTAAAGACATAAATGGTTCTTTGCCTACACTGCTTAGTAAAAGACTCAAAGACCAACCTGTCACCTTGAGGCTAACTAGTTATAAACAAGTTTATACCTACACTTGTCCAGCTAATGGGTAGGCTTTCAGGAAGAGAGAAAAAGAATGCTACAGATAATCACAACATTCCCATGGGATGAGATAGATAACAAATAGTGCATATTGTGAGGAATCAAGTACTTGAGTTTCCTCCCAGTTTTCTCTTGTCAGTTCTGAATAGGTATGTCCCTAAGCAATATAACTTCTTAAGTAACTTTGTGACACCTGGCATGAGGAGCAGAGATAGATAGGTCCCCAGTACTCTTTTATTTAGTAGTTGCAGACATCATCAATTCTACCTCTGGTTGACTGAGCAAGACATAGCCAATGATTCTTTTTTATGCTTGTCTTCCAGGTTGTACATATAAGAGAGATTTTAGTAGTCAATACTTTAAGGCATAGTCAGTTAAAGTAAGGCTCTGATTCCTGTTAAAACATATTATTTGTGAACTGAAGGCCACACAGTTGACATAGGCACCTACACTTTTTGAGCATAAAAAGATTAGACATACATGTAAGTCTCTCAAGAGTAAACAATTGCTGTAGATAGGATCTATCGGACGTCTTTTAGATGTCTACACGTGAGTTGGCCACCCTATCAATATAGATCAATGATAAAACCAAGACCTTCTAAGATATAGGCCTTAATGCCTACATCTGTTGGTAAGATGAATTAGAGTACCTATTGCCCCTGTAATGACTAGCTCACATGTAGACATCTACAGTTTTAATATCTGAAATAGAGCAATTAATCCCAACACATTAGTCAACTAGTCTGAGATAATTTCTATGGTGCTAGCTTTTGGCAAAGCTAACATAATTGATACACATTTCTTTGAGGGTATTGTGCTGAAAACCTAATAGTACAGTTAATTCTATCAAGGTGTAAGGGGTGAGATTCTGTCCCAGGCTGTGGAACCCCAAATTGTGCATCAAAGTCATTTCTTCCTGTGACTGATATATCCAATTATATTACTGTTCTGGAGTGGCATACAGCATGCTATCTCAAAGAGCATTAGACACTTTTTGTGTGGCAATTGAATCAAGCATTATTGATCAGGTATTTGTTGATTATTATAAAGCTCAGACACCAAATTGTTTAGAGGTGTTTAATGTTCCTATAGTCTTTAACTGAACCTGACGCAACATATCTGGCCTTGAAAAAAGTGTTGAGCTGTTAATACTTTTGAAGATCCTTCAAATGTTTCTGGATAGCAGTGTCAGATTCTTAAAAGGTCTCACATCCACTGAAGGAGTTAAGTAATTGTCTAGTTTTTCAGAAAAAGCACTTGTAAAGTGTTGAATTGCAAACATGTCATTTGAAAGCAATTATTATTGAACATTTTGTAAGAATTGACCAATAATGAAGATAGTTTACTAATAATATTGAATAGTTATTCAGTTATTGGCCTGACAATATAATTTAAATTTATATATATATATACATATATAGACACATATATATACATATACATATACATATATTAGGGTATCAGTGTTATCAGGGTATCTGTCCATCTTAGCCAAATGATTACAGAAGTGTTATTCTAATTCCACTTTCTTCAACAACAGGAAATCATTACAGCTACAGAAAGGCTGGCAGACAGCTCCTCTGAAAGTGGAGACACTTCTGTTCCCAAGAGAACCTATGTCTCACCATCTTTTGAAAATATTCCATTTCAAATTCAAGCAAAGCCATAGACTCTATGCTAATACATATAGAAGCCTCTGTCCCATGGACATAAAAGCTCCACTTTTATGCCTAAACTGAGGTAGTAAATCTGTTTCTATTAAACAGATTAAAGTTTATATATATATATATATATATATATACACACACACACACATGTCTCTTTATCTGTTTATATAGGGATTGAATATCTTGGTAATCCTCCTTCTGGATTGTCCCTCTGCAGGAGAAAAGAAGATTTAGTGCTTTCCTTGGTTTAATCTGAAATGAAACTTTTACTATGTTAAAATTTTACAAAGTAGTTTAATTGTTGAAAAAGAAACAGATTAAACTCCCTTGAGACATCATATCCCTTTTATTGTGCTGAACTGCACTTCAAGACCAAGTGAAGATTCTACTGAACTAGTAATAAATGATTAATTTGTTTAATTCAAAACCTTTTTCTTTTTCCTTTTTTTCTAATCGGACATAAGAGTATTGCATTGACTATTCTGTTTCAGGTGCGCTCACAAAGGACAAAAGTAATACAATCAGATCAATATCTTGTAATGGGAGAAAAGAATAAATACAAAGAAAAACAAAAAACAAGGGGAAAAAAAAAAACCACAAAGAAAAAAAGAATGAACTTGTCCACATCAGTATTCGAGGAGTTTTTTTTTGTTTGGTTTTGGTTTTTGTTTGCTTTTTCTGGAATAATTTGTTTCCGTTAGTGTTATAATAGTAAAAACAGAAATTACAGAATGACAAGACTTACTTGTCACATTAAAATAATACATAAATATTGGAATCCAAACTGGAAGCCAAAAAAAGTAAAACACCAAGTTTTGCATTGACATGTGCATGCACGGAACTGTGTGTCTGTATACATTGTTATCTTTGTGTCTTTTCATCTTTATTCAAATTTGCCAGTAAAATAAAAAATGTTTTTCATAGGTGAGGTATAGAAGGAGAGACAGAGAAACGTAAGCATATAAAGACAGATCATTTCATCGAATTTTCTTTCTTAGAAAATGAGGATAAAACATGTTCATTAGGTACTTATTGCAGTATATAGTATCTTTGTTGACAAAACATGAACATACGTCATGTAGAATGCTTTCAATAATTAGTAGGTGACATAATACAGACACTGACTGCTTTCAAATTATCTTTCATATTTAGGCCTTCTGTACTCACTTGATGGACAGTACTGTATTAAACAGTTTCTTAAAACAAAATTAGACTAAAAAATGCCAGTTTTCTGTCAATATGTACTTCTGGAAATGACAGCTGTAATCTTCCAATGCCTGAAGATAATGATTCTTTCATCATAAATGACCTCTAGAACTCTGGATTCTAAACTGGGAAAGACTTCAAAATAAAGAACAATCCTCTAAGCTGAAAAAGTAATTAAAATAGTGGCCATTAGGTCAATCAGCTTAAAAGAAAAAAAAAAACAACAAACAAACCCACCAAAACCCAAACAGACAAACAAAAAGCTTAATTTTCTCTTTTTTGCCATTTGTTTTATGTAAGTATAGAGAAGTCTGGATACAGTAAACTCAGGTTTGTCTTTCATGTAAATTTATTTATATTAATCAGTAGAGTTTTATCTGAGTCTTAATTCTTTTTATGTGATGTCCAGTTTGTTAATAATGCAATTTTACAAAGCTTGCAGATTCACACATTTAGACATTTATCAATGGGATAGTTTTATCAATAAATAAAGTTGACCAAATATTTTAAAGTAACTTACGGTGAATTTAAAAAAACCTCAAAATTTTATTCATACTTTTGAGTTCTCTTGCTCCAAGGATATAATGTAAAAATGGCTGATTTGCATAAGAATGCTTTTTTTAATGCAACATCTGAAATTGTCAGTGTTTTTTCCTTAATAGTTTTTATCTGAACATTCATATGTTCAGATGCTGACATTCCCTGGTATCTGGTCTAACAAATTTCATTCCTATATAAGGAGAAATAGCACCTTCTGATTTATAAACAGTTCCTAATCACGGTTCAGATAAATCATTAACTAATAATAATTTATGAATAATTGATGTGAACACTGAATCATCACCTTTTACTTGATATTTGTTCACAACATATTAAAAAGGCTTAAGATTTTTTTTCAGAACTTAATTTATGAACAGTTCTGTTTTGCAGGGGAAATGGGTTACAATATATGTGAATAGTAATTGAACCAACATTTCAGTGAAATTTTCTGTGATTCATACTAAAATTCTGAAGGCAGAATTTAGTCTCACATGAACTTATGCAGGCCTCCTGGATAAAGAAACCTGAGAGCAGTGATACAACACATGGCATTGTGAACTAATTCTATAGGATAGAATAGGTAGAAATCCTATTTGGTCAAATTGTATCATCATGGCATCTCATCTGCAGGGCTTGGGAGAATTCAAAAATCAAGGGACCTCTTGCGACTGTATTCCTTACAGTTCCTTTGTGAGCATCCCGATTTAAAAATATTACCTCTCTGTCCTTGAGGTAGATAATGTTAGAAGCTTCCAGGCAAGATCTCTAGTCCTTTACTGTGTTTGGTGGCAGTTATTGGAAAGAAAAACAGAGTGAAAGCTTTCCAGATCAGCTATGGGCACACGGAAGAAAACTACAGAAGGTGGTTTATCTCAGATTTTCCTTAGCAGCTGGATGACCATAAATTCAGCCTGAAAGGTATTGAGCAGGTAGACTATGTGGACACATGCAACTCCCATCATGTTTTGTCTCATGGCAAAACAATATAAAGGTTTGCAAAGTGAGAACACTCCTGAAGAGAGTTTCACACATCCACTCATAAAAGTTAAACAGCAGATAAAGACACACATTCTGTTTTAAAGTACTTGCACCCTCCAGTGTAAGGATGTAAACTTAAGTTACTCCAGCAATAACAGGAACCTTTCCATACCTGACAACTGAACTGTATGAGCAAGTCAGGAATTTTTATTAACACAGCATGTCTTCAATAAAGTCACAAAGCTGTAAAATTCAGATCAAAGGGTAAATAACATGCATCAAAAATGTTCATTATTAGTTTTATTGAAACCACACCGTAGATGCTAAATAAAAATCAATACTTATCATAAAATCAGATGAAAGGCATGAACTTAGAGTAAATTTAACTCACAATCAATGTACTTCTTTATCTGAAAAACCTGAAATGAAATCTGGAAGAAGAGGAAGGCAATAGAACCAAATAAATGTCTTCACAGTGCACTTCAGAACAGAACTACCACAAATTGTCTGTCATTTTGTTAAAAAAAAAATCTAGGCAGAAAGATTATCTTCATCATATAGTGATCATAAAGTTACTTGCTAATAAGGATTCAGCCACTGATTTCATTTGGTGATTTCATTCACCCATCTTCTTTTCACCTGTATAAGCAGAGCTACACCACCAAACACTTTGGTCCCTTGTGTTCTTTGAATACAGGGTTTTACTGTCTCTGTTATCCTGCAAAAAGTCAACAGAGGGAAAAATAGCATTTTGCTCCAATTCTGTTATCTATATGCTATATTAAATGATAGCTATAGCTTAAGGGATGAAATTATTTCTGGTATGTTGCATTCTACTTTATTGTTTTTAGTGTGGTTTGCATTAAATCATGACTAATTAGGTGCTTCATGCAATGTTTTACTGCCACTGGACAGGAATGTGCTATGGAGTATCACAGGGTGGACATGTGAAAAACGAGAAATGAAAAAAAGGTTATTTGAGCCAAATCATGAGCTCCTTATTCATATTGATTGTAGTGGAAATATTGATATCTTAAACTCCCTGAGAATAGCAATAAAGGGATTTCAGCCTAGATGAAGGATAGGGCTGTACAAGGAAATATATATAAACTCATTTGAATTTAGTCAGGTGTTCTTGATGGGAAAGGCCAGAATGAACTCTGAGAATTCAGACTTTGAGTAAAGATTTCTGAAAGAGTTTTAAGCCTGCTAACTGACTTTCGATGAGATTATCATTATCATATGCCGCGGCCAGGTGGAGGGGAGAAAACACCGATACGATGTAGGTTCACAAAATGCTCCGTTTATTGATTACAAGGCTGCTCTTAATATACTGTCCCACACGCAATCACGCACTACTTGATTGGCTACTTCACTCTGCCCGCGAGAGGTACACGCTCCACTTTGCCTCTCCTGATTGGTTTCACACCTTCGCTTCAGCTTAGCGTTACATCATGCTTCTGGCATCTTGTTATTGCGCTCCTGTTTTGCTGACCTTGACGCTTCCTCTTCCAGCCTGGGGCCAGAGGTTCACTTTCTCACAGATTGCTGCAAGCCTGTTAAAGCGCCCATGCTCGACCCCCAACATCTCCCCCTCTTTTTTCAAATAAGGCGTTCGTCATCTGCTGCATGCGTTGCATAGTACATTGTAACAAACAAGGTCCAAAAAACAAAATTAACAACATAATCATTATTGGTCTGCTAAACATCATGATTAAACTCCTTAACCAACTACTTATTCCTAGCGATTTTAACCAAGAGTCTATAGGTTTTGTTTTTACAGTAAGTTCTTTCATATTTTCTTTAAGTTCAAACAACTTCTTGTGAATAGATTCAGAATGATCAGAAAGATTCATACAACACATGCCCAGAAGCATTCTAATGCAAAGAGGATGTGAAGCAGCTGCAGAAGTAAACTGTACATTGTTAACAGTCAAGGAGTTACACTCCCCCATTTTTTTTTTTTTTTTTTTGATAATACGAAAAGCCATTTATTGCAAAGCATTAACTCTTTATATACTATTGCTGACACACACCTACAGCAATTTGGAATATCATGATTGGATACTTGTCTTGAAGACCCTTAGTGACTAACATATAATTGGTTAAGCACAGGTGTGAGAACTTGACCTCGAACGCTTGCCAACAGTCCACAGTTCTCGTAACTCAGTGAATTACAGCTTCTTCTTATCTTGCTTGCTTAGGCTTCCTCAGGCCTCTCACGACCTTGCTGTATCCCTCAGAGTTATTCAGAGCTCATGTACCAAATATTCATTTTCCTGTGAGAACACAGTCTCCACATCTCCCCCTTTTTAGTTTTACTAAAAGTTTTTTACAATTTGGTTTGTCTGCTCTGTCACTGCTTGGCTTGTGTAACATAACAACCCACTACTCTAGGCAGCATTATTTCAGTAAGACTGGTCTGATTTGAAGTCACTTGAACCTTTATAACATGTGGCATACCAGTGAATCCTACACACCATATAACAGGTTGGAATAGTTGGGATTTAACAGATATGCTCAGTATACTTTTCCATTACCCATGGTCATACATAATAGCACAGATATTACAAAGATTTTACAAAGATTTCTACCATTGCTGTTTCTTTATGTGGTTGAATTCTGCGGCTTTGTACATTTCGCTGGCAGCCAGTATGGTCCTGTTGATAGCTTTACACAGCTGGGCCTGCCCTTTTTCTCCTGTATGGCTCTCTGATAACAGTGGAGGCCATCCCTCACATCAAGGTCTGGCATGGCATGTGTCTCCACCGCTCTACACCTGCTGGTTGCAGCCAGCAGTGGAGCTAAAGGTTATTCTTGGTGGCAAACACAGAGGCCAACCCAGTCTTGCCCTTGACTATGGTAGCAGGCATTTGGTCAATCTCTGTCCTTGCACCTTGTTGTCAATGCAGAGTTTCACCTGCTTAACCCAGTAACAAGTCACTACTACAGCAAAGCACACACAGATTTACATCAGCAGAGTAACTATCACAGAGTGCATCAGCATGTTGAAGATGCTAATGGCAGCGAGGGACTAACCAAAGAAACTTCTTACCAGTGGATTTCTCCCACCCTCTTAATTTGTTCCATTACCTGCTTTGTAACAGTACCATCATATTAGAATTTTTCTAGCTTTAACCTTAGCATTTTCTAGCAGCTGCTGCAAATTTGCTTTCTTTAACATCTCTTTTACAAGTGACAAATCCATACAATACAAGGTATAGTTTCTTATTAGAACTGGCTAGTAAATACAGGTGGTTTTATATGCAAAATCACAACCTCTAATAATAGCTACTTTACAAGTATACATATTCAAGCTGTTAATTTTCAGTTGCCCTCAAGTGATGGTTTTTTTTTTTGTTTGTTTGTTTTTGGTTTTTTTTTGGATTACATATGCATATTGTCTGGAAAACAAGCTTGAAGCAATATACATCAAAACTACAGTCATTAATAATAGCTAGAATGTGTTATCATTACCCTTTTTTTTCTATTTTTTTTTTCTATTTTTTTTCTTTTTTTTTAATCTTTTTTTTTTTTTTTTTTTTTTTTTTTTAAAGTCGCTCACCCTGCTTTGCACAGCTAAAAACCACCGGCCTATCGCCAACTGCACTTTTGCATTAACCTTTTCTTGCCCGAAAGGTTAAACTGCTACCTGTTAAAACTTTTACATGAACCCGACAACAAAAAATATACAGAACACTGTCTGCCCTCATTACAAACACACACAGACACACATATATGCACATATGGGATCCCACAAGCACACTCCACACAACTGCTATATTTGAAACACAAAATCCAGACAATCATTGCTCCCACTGCACAGTCCCACATACAGGACGTGGCACAAGGACCCTGTAAAGACTATCAGGAAACCAACTCCGAGAAGCATCATTGCTGTGCAAGGTGGCAGGCTCAACCTTAGCGGGCGTCCCCGCAGAGACTCTACCTCCCTCACATCGCATGAGGCTTAGGTTTTTTTACTGACCAAAATGCACACTCGTTCCGACACAGGTGGCCAGCCTATGTTGGAAGAAGTTGCCAGCAATACCTCTAAAGGTCTGCAAGGGTCGATAGAAACATGGACATACTTAAATTTACCAACTTCTAGTACATGAGTATCACAGAGAGACTGTATCAAAGGAGTTGTATACGGGGTCCCAACTCCACGGTCTGACACATTCTGCCCGATACCCCTGATAAGAGCATACAAGAGACCTTCCCATCTCGGGTGGGAAGCACACACACCACGGGAAACTGTGCAATACATCCACATCCCCCACCCATCTCACTTCTCCCTTTACAGCTACCCATTTATCATGAGGATATGGGGGATATAAATCAGGCTTCTTTTCCGGATGAATAGGCTCCAGGTCAAAAGCACCATCCAGGTCAGCATCGGCATTATCAGGCATCAGAATCTCAGGATCAGCAACAACAAACTGATGAACATGCACAGGCTCCTTCTCGGGGTCAATAGGGCTCAGGTCGAAAGGATCATCTTCATCCTCATCTTCAGTCTTCACAGCCATGGCAGCAACCAGCGGAGGTTTGGGGGGGAGGGGGGGCACGCTGGTCTCCATGATCTCATTTTTTGACTTTAACGTCTCTAAAAAAGTTCTCCAAATTACTAACAAACTTTTCACAGCTTCATTGCCTTTCGTGGCTGCATTCCACAGCTTAACTCCTGCCCCATTCCACAAGGATATCTCAAATCCGGTAGACTCATAAATCTCTGGGTAACGTCTCTTCGACCATTTCAACATTAACTTTAGGTCTGTCTCTTTAAGGGTTGCTCCCTTCACCTTAAGAAGGACTGAAAACATCCATAAATCAGGGGCTTCTTCCTTAGTAATTTTCTCCCAAGTCTCGAGATTAAAAGCTTCACCGACTCCCACAATTCTTCCCCTATCTTACGCCATTGATCTTTGGAGAATAACTGTCCCGTATTTTCTAACAACCCCCTTCGTCGGCAGCAAAATAAAAAGTCCACAAGTTCCTGTCGGGGTATCGAGTACCCTGTTTTCTTCGCTACGCATAGCACTCCTTCTATCGTAGCCTTTTCTATCGCTGATACAGCGAAACCCATCCCGAACCAGACCGCAGTCTGCCTGACTCACCGGTCAGCCGTGGCCACGTAATTTGAGCTCCTTTCCTGCCTCTCTCGGGCAGCCGGGATCTCCACCTTCTCTCGTCCGCGGTCTCTCTCTCTCCTGGTATCACGTCGGGGTCACCAGAATGCCGTGGCCAGGTGGAGGGGAGAAAACACCGATACGATGTAGGTTCACAAAATGCTCCGTTTATTGATTACAAGGCTGCTCTTAATATACTGTCCCACACGCAATCACGCACTACTTGATTGGCTACTTCACTCTGCCCGCGAGAGGTACACGCTCCACTTTGCCTCTCCTGATTGGTTTCACACCTTCGCTTCAGCTTAGCGTTACATCATGCTTCTGGCATCTTGTTATTGCGCTCCTGTTTTGCTGACCTTGACGCTTCCTCTTCCAGCCTGGGGCCAGAGGTTCACTTTCTCACAGATTGCTGCAAGCCTGTTAAAGCGCCCATGCTCGACCCCCAACAATCATATTTCATCACTTTTGTTGCAAGAGGATTTTAGGAGAATGAACTTTGTTGAGGCTAGTGTGTGCACACGTGTGTGTGTGTATGTGTATATATAAAAATTGCACTCATACAAATACACGTGCACACACAGATTGTTATGTACATGAAAGAGGCAATATGTGACAGAAGGGGCTATCTTGAATTTTGCCGAGTACCTATTGTTTCATGAGAGCCCCTGCTGACTGTTCTTGTCATGGAGCGTATTACTTGGTATCAGAATGGTACTATACTTTCTGACCCATGCATAAAACTCCCTTGCTCTACAGACCTTAAAAACTTAGAGACATGGCATTATAGGAGGATTAAAAAAAGAACAAGTGTCAGATGTCAAGAGGAAAGGATAACAAGAATAATAGGATGTTTTGGCACAGACACACTGTGTGCACAATATGTAGCTAGTTGTTGTGGTTTAACTCCAGCTATCAACTAAGGCCAACACAACCATTCGCTCACCTCCCCATCCCCCTCTTCCACACCCTGGTGGGATGGGGAAAAGAACTGGAAGGGTAAAATTAAGAAAAAAACCAGGGGTTGAGTCAAAAAGAGTTTAATAAGTAAAGAAAAATTGTGCATGCAAGCAAAGCAAAACGAGGAATTCATTCACCACTTCCCATCAGCAGGCAGGTGTCTATCCATCTCCAGGAAAGCAGGGCTCCATCATGTGTAATGATACTTGGGAAGACAAACTGTAACTCTGAACATGTCATCTTCCACCACTGCTGCTTTATTACTCCAGCTTTATATGCTAAACATGGTACTATATAGTATGGAATACATCTTTGGTCAGCTGGGATCAGCTGTCCCAGCTGAGTCCGTACCCATCTCCATGTGCACCCCCAGCCTACTCAGTGGTGGGTGGTCTTGACTCTGTGTAATCACTACTCAGCAGTAAGGAAAACATCCCTGAATTACAAACACAGTTTCCATCACAAGTCCAAAGCATAGCACCATGATAGCAGCATGAAGAAAATGAACTCTTACTCCAGCCAAAACCAGCACATTAGTCAATAGCAGTAATCATAGCAATTACAAGTCACCACCTGCTTAACTGTTAGGAGAATACAGGGGCTTTTTATGCATTCCCATGGACATGACTTTTAAGGAAGAATTTGAAAATCCAGAGAAAAAGGAACCTGTCCAGGAAAAAAAAAAAAACACGTTTTTAATCACTCTTCGATATCATACCTATGCAGTCTGCTGTATAGTAAGAAATATGTATGCTGGAGACAATGCCATTGCAGACCTGAGGGCTAGGTTCTTATAGTGGGAAAGTCAACAACTTCAGATAAATATAACTAGAGCTTCACACTCCCGAATATGAATGGTCATAACCCATATCTGAAAGAAATAATGCACTGTTGTCCGCTTATAGTAGGACAGAAGTGAAATCAAAACTAAAGAAAAAGCTACTATGTTGGTAGATAAACGCAGAGTAATTTAAAAAAAAAAAAAAAAAAAAGAAAAAATGTTTTGCTTTCATCCATTGCACAGGTAGAAACTATTAATTGCTATGTTCCTAAGTTACTTTGTCCCGTGGAGAAGAAATCTTGGAGTTATTCCAAGTTATGCATCACCTGCTGGTTTCTGTGCAGTTTTATCAGCTGTTCCACCAAGCCTGTTTGACTTTTGAAATGCCCTCCAGGGGTCTGCTCCCAGACTCCACACACTGTAAATGAGGACACCTGCTTAACAAATGTCTGCTGCTTAGAAAATTGATCACCTGGGCTGTCTGTGGATGTGTGTTTATCTGTCCACCTCTTCACCATTTTAACAAGAAAAGAGGACATTAAACTGTTACTTGTGGCTCTCATTACTCATATAGTAGCCTGTGGCTAAAGTCCAAAAGTATAGATGTAAATGCAATGCATTATTTGTTACTATGTTTTATTTTTATTGTTAATCTGGATTCTGAAGTACTTAGTCTTATTAGGTCATTACTTTTGATTTCAACCCATCTGAATAGAGTTTAGGATTTGGTATCATCAACAGTGTTATAATTATTGCAGTTTTAATGAAAGCCATTTTTGTACATCACAGTGGCTAGAAACCTGATATCACTTATGTCAATGAGGTTATTGCTATTGATTTCACTGTGACCAGGATTTCACCAGTGTCTTTCTTTTTGATGAGTTGAAACTTAAGTTTTAACTACTAATACGCTTTAATAGAAGCTATAAGCTATATTCACTTAATTTGCTGCTGAAAATAGTCCATCTCAGAGGCAATAACTACTTAATAGTTTGTTGTCGCGCTTTGCATGAAGGAGTAAAGAACACACTGTCCATTAATATTTCAAGAAAAAAATAAATAATCAACTTGATTCAAGCCCTCTCTAGCATTTGTGTGATAAGGGTGAATATACAGTTCTGGTCTCAAAAAGATAAGGTTGACTACTGTTTCTACTTTATTGGTTTTCATGGTTGTGAGTTGCCAGTCCTGCATATTATAGTTAGATAGCAGCTGTAGAGTAGATCAAAGAAATTATTTAGTGAGGTATCACATAACTATTTAGGAAAATGTTAATATATAGCTAACGTCTTCAGCATAGAATACTGAAGATCAGACATTTTACAGTGACAGTACTTTATAGTATATTTAAGGAAATAGACTAAAGCCAGAGTGCCCCGTGACTCTAATGGTTCTTGTGGGTCAAAAACAGTGGCCAAGCTATCTCAAGATTTGATGGTCTGCATCAGAAGGAATTTTGTGTCAATGGGGATCTTTTTTATGAAAAGCATTCTTCTAAGCTTCCACAAGGAAACAGAGCAAAAACATTGGCATAACCAATGTATGTGTGTTTGCATGTGTGCAGATGTAAAGGAGATGTAGTCGAGATTATATTGCTTATGGAATTGGACTGACTGATTGTTTTTTGACCATTTGTTGAGAGTGAGATATAATGAATTGGTAATTTGAGGCTGAACATCTATGATGATAGAGCTGAAATTGCACTTTGAAATGTGAACAATCTGTAAGCCCACAATTTGCAGTATTATGGACAGACTGTAAATAGACAAAAAGTGTGAAGTGTTTGTTTGAAGAAATGGCCAAAAGTACATTGTGATTATTTGAAAGTCAAACAAAAGTAAACAACTGCAAAATATCTAGCAGTATTATAATTAAGGGCAGCAAATCATAAAAGCTGCCAGGGAGCTGGAGTTGACACTGGTATTTTTGCAGTGTTTCCATTCAAGCAGTTTTAGAAAAAATTAGAAATAAATAATAACAGTAATAAAAAGTGCCATCTTAAATATAACCAATATAATACATTCAAGATATGACAAATTTTGTAATCATGGTGTTCAATATTGAAGAGTTTTAATTGTAGTGTACCACTATATAACACTGTACTAAAAACCCTCAAATCATTAATCTTCCAGTAGCAGAGAAATCTCTCATCTGGTATGATTGTCTCCTTCTTGAGTGAATATGATTTTAACTCAAAAACGTTACTTATTTATGCTATCAGAATAGAGGTTTTCATCTTCTTTTTTCCTGTATTGTGTACAAATTTCATTCTGCAATGGCACATGCCTTTAGAAATTTTGTATGTATACATACATTGGTATATAATATGCTAATTTGTATACAGCATTTTGTTGCTGTATGATTTTTCAGAGACAGAATAAGGTAAGAAATCTCAGTATTTCTGCATACCCATTTTCCTTACCCTGTATTTAACTCATGGATCTGAAGCAATAGACCAAAAGTTCTGCTCATTGTTTTGGATCTTTTACCCTTTATTAACCTGTTCTAGAAGTCAGATAAATAAGGCCATGTCCAAATATCCAAAGCCAAGGTCTAGGGAACTCACTCAAATAGATGATACATTTCTGGGTCATTAGGTTGGAATCTAAATATGCAATGGTAATACATCAGTATAATTTCAGACACCATATCATATATATGCATTAAATGTGCATTTGTGGTCCTGCAACCAAGAACATCAATAGCTGACTGTGCATATTTGTGTGTGCAAATAAGCAGTTTCCACGCTCTTTTATGGCATAAGACTTGTGAAACATTGGAACATCCAAGAAACCTGACATTTAAAGTCTTCTGCTAAATATTTTATTTTATTGTAACTTAAATTTCACAGGAAGAGTCATAGTTAAGCTTGGCAGTGAGCACCAAGCTGTGTGTGCATTACAGGATGCTTGCAGCATTCAGTTTTATACTGCCAGCTCCACCTATGTAAAAAAAAAAAACATTGCAGAAGAATGATATCATCTGTTTATCCTTTGTTTTGGAAATAAAGCAATACACAGGCAGAAGGACATAGAAAGATAATAGATAAATAGTACTTTTTTTGCCATCACAGATGAATTTTTAGATTTGAGGAATCCTGTCCAAATGCTAAGAATAGAGCACACATGTAAAAGAGAAAACAGTGTTAAAATGTAAACATCTAGCAATGTTCTAGGCAGGTGGTATGCAAAGGTGGTAATGTAACACAGCTCAGAGAGGCTTCAGGATCAAATTTTTGGGGGTTCAGCACTCTAGCATCTGTGTTGAAAAGCTCAGAGATGTCACCTAATGACCAAGGACATCTTCAACTAGACCAGGTTGCTCAAAGACCCGTCCAGACACACCATGAATGTTTCCAAGGATGAGGGACCTACTACCTCTTTAGGCAACCTGTTCAAGTGTTTCACCACTCTCGCTGAAAAGAAATGTCTTCTTTATATCTAGTCTAAATCTACCCTCTTTTATTTTAAAGGCATTGCACCTTGTCGCATCGCAAACAGGCCCTGCTAAACAGTCTTGTCCTCATCTTTTTATACACCCCATCTATATATTGAAAGACTGCAGTAAAGTTTCTTCTCTTCTCTTCTGTAGACTAAACAACCCCAATACTCTCAGCCATTCCTCACAGGAGAGGTTTTCCATCACTCTAACAATATCTGTGGCCCTCCTCTGGGACCACTCCAAGAGGTCCATGTCTCTCCTGTGCTGACAACTCTAGAGCTGGATGCATTACTCCACATGTGGTCTCTCAAGAACTGAGTAGAAGGGCAAAAACTTGCTAGCAACGTTTCTTTTGATGCAGCCCATGGTGGTTGGCTTTCTGAGCTGCATGTGCACATTGACAGCTCATATTCAGTTTTTCATTACTGGTATCCCCAAGTCCTTCTCAGCAAAGCTGCTCTCATTCCATTAGTCCTTCAACCTGTATTGATACTTCTTATGTGCAGCTGGAGGTGGCAATGCTGCTATTCCCTTAAAACACTTGGGAGAAGGAGGCTCAAAACTCTAGCTGGAAAAACTTTTAACAGTTTAACCTAACTACTAAAACATGCATATTTTTTGATTCAGAACTTGCATAGCTGCATGGTATTTTTCTTAATGATTTTCTCTAGATTACATGGGAAGACACTATAGCACTACTATAGTCAGACTGTGTACTCAGCTTATCAAAATCCTAAGAAGTGTAATGAGCACATGGCCAGCATTTTTCTCTATTGACATCAAAGGAAATAGCATTAAACCCATATTATATAGAGTTTAGTGGACTTCTTTGTATAGTGCTGAGAAGGCAGGAGTGACATGTCTTTGAACATAATTTATAGTTCATAAATGTATTCATGTTTGGAGGCTCAGACAGAACAATTTGCAGCTAACCAGCTATAACATTGCTGCCAAGAAAATGATCAAAACAATAATACTGGCATTGTTACAGAGATTTGGATTATATAGGATTAAGGATGTAGAAGGAAATTTACTGCTTTGTGAGGAGGTCAGAAGCACTGAAGGCTTGTACACTACGTATGTCCTCCTTAAGCTACTGCCTATTTGCACGCCCTTTTCTGACAGGCAGCAGAGCTTAAGTGTGATTTTTTTCTGGAATTTTAAAGAGTTTTTTAAGGCGTTTTAAAGCATTTAGTAACATGCAGGATTGGACTCATATTACTATAAAATTATGTCTGACTACATATTCTGCAAGCAGGACTCAAAGTCCATGACATCTTTTCATAGGTGTTTTGATTTTGCCTGTACTCATCTTTTTAAGTAAAGCTCCAGTATAAGAGAGTTCTACTGGCTGTTGTATATGTGGTTCCTAAATATTTTCCTAGCTACATGTATTGGGTTTGCATGGGAAAATTTTGGTGGCACAAGGGCCACAGAGGGGGCTTCTGTGAGAAGCTGTTAGAAGGTTCCACTATGTCCAATAGTCAATGTCAGCGGCTCCAAGAATTACTCACTCCTAGCCGAGGCTGAGCTCATCAATGACAGTAGTAGTGCGTCTGGGATAATGTGTTTAAGAAAGGGAAAAAGTTACTGCACAGAAGAAACTGCAGCCAGTAAGAGGAGTGAGAATATGTGATAGAAGAAACTCTGTAGACACCCAGGACAGTGCAGAAGGAGGGGAGGAGGTGCTCCAGTCACAGGAACCAATTCCCCTGCAGACCATGATGAGGGAGGCTGTGCCCCTGCAGCCCATGGAGGTCCATGGAGGGAGCAGATCTCCCACCTGTAGGGCCATGGAAGACCCTACACCAGAGCAGGGGGATACCTGAAGGAGGCTGTAACCCTGTGGGAAGCCGACACTGATGCAGGCTCCTGCAAGGACCTGTGGCCCTATGGAAAGAGAAGCCAACACTGATGCAGGCTCCTGAAAGGACCTGTGGCCCCATGGAAAGAGGAGCCCACACTGGAGCAGGTTTGCTGCAAGGAGCTGTGACCCCGAGGGTGGCCCACACTGTAGCAGTCTGTTTCTGAAGGACTGCCCCCCATGGGAAGGACTCATGACGGAGCAGTTCATGAAGGACATTTTCCTGTGGAGGAGCACCACATTGGATCAGGGGAAGAGTGTGAGGAGTCCTACCCTGAGGAAGAAGAAGGCATCAGAGATGTGTGGTGAAATTGACCACAATCTCCATACCCCATCCCCCTAACCACTGCAGGGAATAAGGTAGAGAAAATTGGTGAGTAAAAGCCCAGGAAGAAGGGAAAACTGAGGGAAGTTTTCGGTTTTTTTAAAAATATTTGGGTTTATTCCTCATTACCGTAATCTTATTTCATTGGTAGTAAGCTAGTTTCCCCAAATAGAGTCTGTTTTTTCTGTGACAGTAATTGGTGAGTGATCTCCCCCTGTCCTTATCTTGACCCATGAACCTTTTGTTGTATTTTCTCCCCTGTTCAGCTGAGAAGGGCAGTGATCAAGTGCTTTGGTGGCATCCGGGCCCAGGACCAACCCACCACATCATATTATTTCTATAGAAATATCACATAAAGGTCTGTGAATTTCCACATCACCTGAGCTGTGTTGCCTCTTGGAATACTTGGAAAGAGGAATATTTCAGTGAAGCAGACATTTGGTTATTAAATAAAAATCACAGGATGATTATGGTTTAGTAAAAAAAAAAAACAAAACAAAAGATACATTACTGGCTGCATATCTGAGAGCTAGGTTACAATATGCCAAATTACAGGCTCCCCTGCAACAGGTTTACTTATCAAATAGAAACTTGAATACTTCAATGAGGGTATTTCCTTAAAGTCTTGCTTTCAGCAAGGAAAAGGCTAACTCCGTGAGTTGTGGGTGGGAATTTTTAAAGTAGGTTGCATGCCTACATTAACAAACAAGGGTGTACCCACAGGGAAAGACTGCTATCTAGGGCAGCACCTGGCTGATTTGAGCTAGATTGTCATGAAGCACAGTGCTCCAGGGGTATAAGCACCTGATGTGAGGGGGATCTTCTACACAGAAGTGATTTCTAGAAAAGCTGTAGAAACTAAAAGGGAAACAGAACAGAGAATAAGAAATGCAAAATTTTACATGCTAGTGTTATATAATGTTTGTATTTTTTTCTAAGAGAGAATGGCCAAGGAAGGATCACTAGTTTTAAGGATTGATTTGAAAAGCTCAGCAGGTGAAATATTTTGGTTAAAGAACATCTCAATGGCAGCCACCAGTAGTGGTTATGTTTTTTTTTTTCTCTCAAAACACCCAAAACTGGGTATTAATAGTGTTCTAGGAGAACGTTTGCAAAACATACCCCTGGAGTTTACTTTATGTCTAGCCTCAATCATGTATAAAAAGAACCATCATAATAATTATCTCTGAGGAATGGAATTATATAAAAAATAATCCTATTATAAAAGAGAAGGAATATGATGTTGCTGTAAGTCACAATTAGATGTAAGGGAAAATAATACATGCTGTTGTTATATTTGCTGTCCCCTCTTTCTGTCATTTCCCCATCTTCCCTTATGAAAAGGAAATGAGAACCAGTGCTGTCCCCACTGTCAATTGCCAACACAAGAGAAATTACTAATCACAAATCTTCAGCCAGTAGGGAGAAAGAATTGTAAGGAAAGTGTATTCGGGAAAGATTATAGCAAATTATTTTCTACATATGAGTGATAATTTCCTAGTTTTAAACCTTTGATATATAAATGTCAAAGCCATAGAGTCTGAAATTATATTGAACAGCTGCATCTATCTGTACTCTGTTACCCCAGCCTCTGGATTAGGTGACAGAAACAACCAAAAACCTGCTATTGCACTGGGGACTTTTCATTCTAGCATTTCATGCCCCATGCTTTGAAACTTTAATGTTTGTCAAGAAAACACTTAAAAAGAGCTTATTCTTTTCTGTCAAGCAGGCTTTTATATTACATAGGCAAGAATTACTGTAGTTTTTAATAGATATTTTACAGATGGTTGTAGGCTATCAACTGTTGGTGGATCATCTTCCTGTAAAGGTTTTGAAATATGCTTATCTTGGGAACATAATTGAAAATGGTCCCTCTTCTGTCTTTTACAAATATAAGCTTCTGGCAAGCAAATAAGTAGGGTTGTTGTTGTGAAGGTAGATTTTTTACCTTGATAGGGTGGTTCTAAACTGTTGAAATCCAATCTTTTTTCCCTTTGCTGTTTACTGTTGGCACTGTCCTGCAAAACTATGATTTAACAAGATAATTGCTTGAGATTTACTCCAAAGTAGGTGTTTGTCTCTCCTTTACTTTCCCTAAATACTCATTGATCATTGACGTAGCTATGCAGTAGAAATAGAGGATATTTTAGCTTCTAATGAAGGAACCCAAGGAGCCAAAGCAAGAGATTGCAACTAGGACAATGAAAAGCTCTTCTACATCCACAAATCATGTAACTACTAGAAAATATTTCCATATTTAGAGATGCTATCTTAGTGAAATAATATCATATCACTTATATATCTCATCATATTAATACAAACTCTTGAACTTAAAGGGAGAAGCTGGTCAACCATCATTGTATTTGATTGAGCTTCCTTTTCTTAATACTAAAAAAATTTACCATATATCAGTTTAAATTTCAGGGGAAAAGAATATTTCTCTTCCATTAATATTGTAAAAAGAAGTGAACTTGTTTTAACTCTCAAGGAATTCTGTAAACAACTATTGATTTAGTTCAATATCTCTGGAGATGAAAAATATAATAATCATAGAATAGTTAGGTTTGGAAAGGACCTTAAGATCATCAAATTCCAACCCCTCTGCCAGGGGTAAATAAAATAAAACAATTTTTTAAAAAAGGCAAAAAACATAAGCATAACAGGAGGACACACAAATCTGGTAGTTTCACAAAATCAGCATTTCAGTGGACAGTTCTTTTGGGTGGGGATTCAAGGATTTTTTTTTGAAGGTTGATTAGAAATTACTCTTTCTAACATCTTTGTTTTATGAAAATGAAATACTAGATATTTAAAAGTCAAAGTGAAGATTCTTTAAACATTTGAATTAATATAAAAGTACACAGTAATCTGCTAAAGTATAATGTATACTGAAATAACACAAGAGGTATAATTTTTGGAGTAGAAGGTATCATTTGAAATTAGACCTGCACATTTTAAATGGGTTTTTTCAAAATGATCTTTGATTTTAATTTCTGAAACAGTGACAGTTTGGGGCTAGGCTATTAACTGAATTATATCTGAGGCATCACCATAAAAAAGATAAATACTCCTGTAAACTGCTATAAAAACAATACAGTATTTTCATACAGGTGTATATGAACACACAACATCTTTGTGCTTTTTACAGCTGACTCGGGATAGTAAGGTTCTTAGCTTTAGGCCTTTCTCCTTCACTTCTTTATCTAGGTAATACAGCTGAGAATGTGGGAAGACAATATACATCACAAATAAATTGCTCTTTTCTTTCACTGAGTATAAAAAGAAGAGGAGGAAAGGGATAGCTTGGGCTTTCTTAGCTATCATAGTTTTCATGCTGCTCATTGTTATAGTCTGTACCTCAAATTCAGAATTTGATCTTTAATGAGTTGTTGACTGAAGTTAATTAATTCAACTATACTGCAAGCATTCAGAATCAGGCCTACATGCAGCTGAACTGGTTTTGGTAGCTCATACATGCACAAAATTCAAACCACAGTTTCTCATCTAAGCTGACCCCTCAGACACCTAACAGTTTTTGATGCAGAAGATTTCCTTGAAACAAATGTCTAGTGTTTTACATTGACTGTGATAACTACAGTGAAGATTTTTCCATCAAGGTAAGCTGAAATTTTCAGAGCATGTTGCTAAACTCTAACCATTATTCTTCTCCCTTTACACATGTTGATGCCAAACCAGGTTTGGAAACTCCATGCTAGCACAAATACTGCTCATCCATCCATTTGCATTTCACCTGGCACTCATTCTTCCCCAAAAACCAGGTTTCTCCTCTGTGTGTAGATTAGCTTGTTTTCTTTACTTACATGGCTGCTTTGTGCTTGCTGACTTTACAAAAGTCTCACTTCTGTTTGCATAATTTTTTTTGTGATTTCCTGAAAGAATGCTGTATTGTAGGTCTTAGCCTCCCAGTTAAGATGAACTGCTGTCTATACTGCAGCTTTTCAGAAGAGTTCTTCCCAGGGCAATTCTATTTTAAACTTAATTAGATGCTTCAGCTTAGTTTAAAAAAAAGAATCTAGAAAAATGATGACTGGGAGACTGGCAGGGGTAGTGTGGCTCAGTGTCACGTGGCAACAAAGATTTCTGTGTTAAAGCAGACATTTCAGTCCCTAATGACATTACTGCAGAAGATGAGTCAAGCAGCATTTTTCCCTTGCGATCACACTGACTTAGTTTTCTAAATAATAGTAATAGATAATAAAATAGTAAAAAGCAATAGTCATGTATAAAATATAATACAAAATAATGAAAAGGAATAACCCTCCTCAAATTGTCCAGTAATAAAAGTTTCCTGGCAGAAATATCATCCATCTTGGATCTTCTGTTCTTTTGTGCAAAGACAAAGCTCTCCAAAGGAGTGTAAATCTCAAGTGCCACATTTGTAAGAACTGGGTCATGCCAATTTTAAATTGTGAACACAAAGCTGGAAAGAGTAATTGGTAACTTGAGCTTAACTAGAGCAGGGCCATGGTTTAGAAAAACACCTGATAATTCTGAGTACCCCAACCCATCCTTAAAGGACTTGATGTTCAGAAAGACGAGCATATTCAGAAAGTGAAAAATAAATGTCGCACCTTGTCACCAGCTAAACATGCACAGAAAACTAGAACATATAGCTCACTTTTGAAAATCATGTGGAGAGTGAAGTTCTGGTTTAGAGTTGGAATCTACAACCAGGCAAGCCAGTTTCTGCCACTATTTTCAGGTGTTAACTACTGTAAGAAATTTAGTGTAGGTATAATGACATAATCATGTCCTTGGTAATCAGTTAAGTTACACTGCTTTATTGCAAAACAATAAAAGCATCAAGATATAACCCATAACAGTCTACAATAATTTGCCCACTCCCCAGTATTCATAGAAATGTAATGCAAGCTCAGTAATATGTTTAATCTGACAATTACAATTTAGGACAGTAATGGACCATCACATGAACTCTTTCTAGTCAAAACTTAGTAAAAGTGATAAGCTGCAGTGGAAGGAATGGGGAATCCACTTTTTCCCTGAATATCAAAATAATTCGACAGTCATGGCAGTTCTTAGCTCAACTGTGTATACGTGCAACATCTTGGGAGAGAAGACAGTGCCTTTAGCTACAGAACAGCTACAGTCCCTGAGTAACTCCAGAAATGCTGGTCTGTGTCATTCACATGTTGTCCCCTGTTCTTAAATTTCTCCCTTTTAGTTTTCTTCTTTCCTATTTCCTCATTGTTCCTCTCATTTCTAGAAGTCAAAAAAAAAAAAACTTTCCCCAAACCCCCTACCACCACCCTTTGTTTTTGAAACCTTTTCTTATACCTTGGTTTAGGCACTGACAAGAGATTGATCAGAATTTTGACAACCTTTCTCTCCTGGATGAAGAGGAACCAGAGTGGCTCTTGAAAAACATAAAGCACATATCAACCGCCAAGAGAAAAAGGCTGTTGCAGCATAAGTCTGCTTTGTTTAATTTCAGATTTATGGGAGAAAATTAAACTATCATGGTAAGGCCATGACATATATTTCTGGTTCAGGTTTACGTCAGGAAGTAGAGTAATGCTTCCAGAATTTACCACACCTCCATCTAGGAAATCTGAACCTCCTTTTCATAAGCAATATCTGTACTTGGGTTTTTATTTTCATTTGGGAGCAAGGCATTTCTTTCTTAGTTTTATTTTTTGAATCCATAGTATCTTCCTTAAGATACTATGATTAGCAGACCACACAGGTCTTGGAAGGCAGACACTGGGATGTGAGAATGAAGATCTTAGGCCCACTGTAGGGAGAAGATCTGGTTCAAGACCATCTTAAGAACCTGAACGTACACCAGTCCATGGGACCTGATGAAAATCATCTGCAGGTCCTGAAGAAGCAGGCAAATGAAGTTGCTAAGCCACTGGCCATCATATTTTGAAAAATCATGGCAGTCAGGTGAAGTTTCCCGATGACTGGAAAAAAGGGAAATATAACCCCCCCACTTTCAAGAAGGGGAAAATGGATGATCGGGGGAATTATAGACCAGTCAGTCTCACCTCTGTGCTGGCAAAATCTTGGAGCAGGTTTATCTTGGGAAGGCATGCTAAGGCACATAAAAATCTAACTCACCTACTAAACCTGATATTTCATCGTATCTTTCGCTGCCCATAGGAGGGGTTTGGAACTAGGTAATCTTTAAGGTCCCTCCAAAACCCAAACCATTCAATGATCTGTGATTCTGTGAATCTTCTAACAGCTATTTATTTTCTTCCTCATCTGAGAAATTACTGGAGTGCCCTTCTTGGACTTGTTTAATGGTCACATTTTTGTGCTCTGGACTCAGAAACACACTACTACAGCCTCTGAATCACAATTTACTCTTTTTATTCTACACATAGAGCAGCACAAGCTTCAATCCACTGGAAAGTAATTTCCCTCTCCAAGTGAAAGGGCAGGAGTTCTGAAGAGACCAAGTGTCATTGTGAAATGAAGAGTGAACAACAGGTATAAAGAACACATTAGAAAGATTATCCACAGAATCTCTAATGGCTGGAGGGGAGAGTTTAAGTCACTGGAAGCAAGACATTAATTTAGGGAATAATTTCTATGTATCTCTTATGTGAAGTTTATAATTCAGATTTCTTACTGAAAGCTGGATAAATTTCTGGATTATTCAGAAAGTCGGTGTGTGTGAGAATGAATAAAGATAATCAGTGAAAGAGTTGCAAAACAGCTTTGCAAAAGCTGCATTAGATCTAAGCAGAACTTCACTACTAAATTGCTTGAATGCATACTTATGGGGATTTTTTTATGAGGATTTCTCCTGTTCACTGTCAAGCTATGCTGCAGGAGCTGCTGGGTTTTCTGGAGTTGTAGGTCTGTCACAAGGTTTTCTTGTGTTAGTGAATGACAAAGAAGAACATACTGCTATGTTTAACACTCAGGGACTGGAGTAGCTAATTCAATTGTAAATGAATTCTTATGCCATACTTGTCATCATAGCAACTTGACAATGTCCAACACTTTGTTAACATCTGTCAAGTACTGATTGTTCTTCATCATTTCTCCTTCCTGAATAGTATGTAATGTAGTATCTTGTATGCAATGTAGTAACTTGTTTTGGAAGTTACATGTTTGTTCTCCTTTGGCCTTTTTGTATTTTTTTCTTTCTTTCTTCCCTCTCTCCCTCCCCCCTCCCCCCCCCCCTTGAATACTGATGTGTGTTTGTTAAAGAAAGCAGGTCAAAGAAATGTGCCCTGCATTCAAAACCATGAAGATTCTCAGTTTCAATCTGAGAATTTTTTACTGCACTGAGATTAGCCCTGAAGGACTTTGTGTCCTGCACAGATGAGTTTTACTCCAGTTATGAAGATTTTCACTATGCCAGAAAAGGACAATCACCAACAAGGATATTTCATTTTAGTCTTGAATTGCATTTTATTTGTGTTTTGTTTTTTTTTTTAAGATTCTGGATATTCTGCTTTCATTGTGTGGTAGATAAGAACCGCATTTTAACCTTAAACAGCACAGAGTAAGTGGAGGTCTGATATTTTTAATGGTACAAGGAGGAATTGCCCTGCACTCCTGTGGAGCTAGAGCTGTAGCCCATGGCTGTGGGCTGAGTTCTGAGTGTCATCCTTTTGCTTTCCATTCAGGAAATTTTGCCTCTACCCTTCAGTGGCTGGTCACTTCCATGCTCACAGATAGACTGCCACAGAGCATAGTGAACTTTTTCTTCATGTTGTCCTCATAGCAAATGAATAGCCTTCTCTACAGTTGTCATTATGCTTCCTGTGTCTGCAGATTATAACTAATACAGCTCAGCAGGTGACAAAAGCAGCATTCCATGTCCAATCAGGTATTCACAGAAGCTATGTGTCTGAGTTTAGCCATTTTTGATTTTGATGTCTCTACCACAGACTTACAGTACAGAACTAAGGGATTATTCTCCAAAGGTGGCAGGATGCTAGTTTAAAACACATTTTTATTCAGACAGTAGTGAAGTTCTGGTGATTTTGTTCCAGAAAGCTGGGGAGGCAGACAGCACCAGCAAATTCAGGAAGAGATAAGAAAGATTCACATACGAAAAGTGCATTTGATGGATGGTGAAAGAAGTGGGCAAGGATGTAGTTTCCAACATCTCCCATAGAACTGTTTTCAATTTCAGAGGAGTGCAAGAAAACTGGACTTCAAAAAATGGCTAGAATTCATGCTTTGTCTAAATAACACCTCCTGTGCTGGATGATCACAGGCTAGCATCACCCAGAAGGATCACTTCAAAGCGTTACATGAAACTGAGCAGGACTCTGAATAAAGAGTGACAGTATAGATGTGATCTTTACATTGTGAGACAGGTTAGTTTTACCCTACTGATGATGTGTTGTTGCAATAGTAATCCTGCTCAGTACAGAGTAACCGCAGGTTCAGACTCCTGGTGCATGCGCTTGGGCTGAGAAGCCACTGGCACAAAGTCACCATCTGCAGGCTTATGACTGAACATGTCTAAGTCAGAAAACCTGCCTAGACGTAGCGATACTGCAGCACTGCTTGTGATAGTGGTCATTTCAAGATTGACCCAGGAAATGACAAGTCTTGCTCAGAACATAGAGGAAAACTCTTCAACCCTGGGCTGATGGAGCTCATCCAGCCTTGTATGGTCTTCCATCCAAGAGAAGGACACTCTTATAAAACCTACGATCTGTGAAATTTGCTGTCACCGTCTTAGCTAGCAAGGCCGTGGCAGTTAAACCTCAGGTGAAAGGGTGGGGCCAGTTCTGCGCAAGCTGCACCTCACCTAAAAAATCCACTGCACAGGCTGGAGGGGCTTGCTCTCACTTGTCTGGTATGGACAGGTGAGGGGTTGAAGTGGTAGGTGACAAGGTGCACAGGAAGTTGCAAGATCCACCCTTGCATGCAGGCGGATTAGCACATGGGTAGCTCGAGATTACTCAGGAGATATCAGTCCTGGTCGGGACACTCCCTGATTGTCTAAGCACCCTTTTCAAACCAGACTTGCGTATCCCACTCCACCCTTGGTCATCATGCTTGAAGTAAGAGTTGGTTAAAGCCCTTCCCAAAATCTTCAGTCATGAAGCCAAGCCATCAATCAAATGCTTCTTGATGACTATGAGCCAGAATACCTCTCTTTTACACAAAATAAATGAGTTTATTATATGTAAACTTTCTCTGAGGTATATATAGTCTTTGAAGAACTTTAGGAAAATGGACTTGCTTTCTTCATTCCAGTTGCTCTGGAGACTCTTACACAGTTTCCATCCACCTCTGCTACTAACTTTTCACCTCCACAGTTGTCAAAACAGCTTTAATATTTTTAACAGGTTCTCACTAAATTGAATGTTATTATCAGACCAACAGATACACAAAATGACATTAAAGCAGAAAAAATTGTCCATGTAGGTCATTGGTTTAGATATAACCTATGCCATTATTAACCAGAGGACTATACAACCTATAAGCTCTTTGGTGGCTATGCATCCTATAACAATCATCTAGCTAGGAAACCCGAATAGAACTAGACTAATATCTGCTTTGCAATGCAATTCTCTTAAGAGTAGAACTAAAGTACTATTTAAGCAACACAAAAACCGTACTCCTTTTGTAGTGTTTGTAGATGCTTTGTGGCTATTACTACTTATGATATTGTCAATCTATTCTCTGTTATAAACACTAGTATTACTTAAAGAATAAGGAAAGAAAATACATTTGGGGATTTACAGTGATATATAGTGGAAGTAAGTATATATATTGTGGGGGGCTGAAAAGGGTTTATTTAATAATGACAGGTAAGACACTTGAGTCTTTCATATTCAGCTGGGATACTCCATTGTAGGTCAGGCATGCTGAATTACTCTTTACTTTCCACTACTGAAATTGGTAACCCACCTCCAGAAACACACACAGTTTTGAAAAAAAGAGGGTCAAAACTAGCACATACATAAATCAAAATGTTTTGGAATGATAACAAGACCTTTTAATCAAGCCCCTGGTTGTTTACTGACAGCAGGAGATCTGAACCAGCCATTTAGCAGGTTAGGAGGTAATCATGCACAGCTAATTGCTGCTCCTAGAACACCACTTTTTAAAGGTGTGTATTTCTACCCTGTGAGTGTGCCCTGATTCAGACCACTCAGGTCTGAGTTGCAGGAGACTATATGTTGATGTAAATTTTGGAGTCTTCAGGAGGTAATAGCAAATGACCAAAACAAAAATAAAAAGTAAGGCCCTTCTAAAGCCAAATATATCAATTTTAAAAAATCAACAAAAATCCAATACCATAATATGGAAAAAGTCTTAGAACATGAAAATAGGTATTCCAATTACATATGCCTGCAATATGCAATTTTGAAGGTGCTCAACAAGAGACAAGAATAATAAGCACATCAAAACACAGGAACATCTAATAAACCCCATGTCACTTCAGAAAATACTGGCATTAAAAAAAAAACAAACAACAAAACCCAGAAGAAACCCAAACAAAACCACACCAATAAAACACATCTCAAAACTGTTTTAAGACAATTTTATAGGAGAAAACAAAGAATTAAAAACTCTTGCCTGTTTCAGTTCCTTTCTAATCAAGTTATCAAATCCAAAAGTGATCTAGCTTCTTCCTAATTACAATAGTAAGCTGCTTACTTTACATGATTGTTCCATAGTTCGAGGATTCTAGGTGAGAGAAAACGAGAGACAGAGAACTCACAATTAGTTTATTAATATAAGGAAATGTAGAATCATAGAATCGTAGAATAGTTAGTGTTGGAAAGGACCTTAAGATCATCCAGTTCCAACCCCCCCTGTCATGGGCAGGGACACCTCACACTAAACCATATCACCCAAGGCTTAGTCCAAACCTGGCCTAGAACATTGCCAGGGATGGAGCATACACAACTTCCATGGGCAACACCCATTCCAGTACCTCACCACCCTAACAGGAAAGAATTTCTTCCTTATATCCAATCTAAACTTCCCTGTTTAAGTTTGAACCCATTACCCTTGTCCTATCACTACAGCCCCTAATGAAGAGTCCCTCACCAGCATCCCAATAGCTCCCCTTCAGATTACTGGAAGGCTGCTATGAGGTCTCCACACAGCCTTCTCTTCTCCAGGCTGAACAGACACAACTTTCTCAGGCCTAATCTTCATACAGGAGGTGTTCCAGTCCCCTGATCATCCTCGTGGGCCCTCCTCTGGACTTGTTCCAACAGTTCCATGTCCTTTTTATGTTGAGGGCACCAGAACTGCACACAATACTCCAAATGAGGTCTCACGAGAGCAGAGTAGAGGGGCAGGATCACCTCCTTCGACCTGCTGGTCATGCTCCTTTTGATGCAGCACAGGATACAGTTGGCTCTGTGGGCTGAAAGCGCACACTGAAGACGGCTCATGCTCATTTTCTCATGGACCAACACCCCCAAGTCCTTCACTGCAGGGCTGCCCTGAACTTCCTTTTTGCCCAATCTGTAGCTGTGCCTGGGATTGCTGCCACCCAGGTGTAGGACCTTGCACTTGGCATGGTTAAACTTCATAAACTTCATCAGCCCACCTCACAAGTGTCTGACAGTTCCTCTGGATAGCATTCCTTCCCTCCAGCGTATGAACTGAACCACACATCTTGGTGTCATCTGCAAACTTGCTGAGGCCGCACTCAATCCCACTGTCTGTGTCACCGACAAAGATGTTGAACAAGACCACTCCCAACCCCGATCCCTGAGGGACACCACTCATTACTGGTCTCCTGCTGGACATTGAATCATTGACCACAACTCTTTGCATGTGCCCATCCAGCCAGCTCTTTATCCACTGAGTGGTCCACATATCAAACTGATATCTCTCCAATTTTGAGATAAGGATATCTTGTGGGACACTGTCACTTTGCACAAGCCTAAGTAGATGACATCAGCTGCTCTACCCCTGTCCATCAGTTCCATAGCCCCGTCATAGAAGGCCACCAAATTGGTCAGGCAGGATTTCCCCTTACTGAAGCTATGTCGGCTGTCATCCAGCACCTTGTTTTTCATGTGCCTTAGCATGCCTTCCAGAAGAACCTGCTCCAAGATTTTGCCAGGCAGAGATAGCAAAGGATCCAGTAAAGGACACTTCTGATGTTTGGTTGTCTTACGAACCCCAAGGACCCTGTGAAGATGATCAGGAAACCAGCCCAAGGATCATCATTACAGTGTGAGGTGGCCGGCTCAACCTTAGCTGGCATCCCCCCGGAGGCAACTTTGACCTGGTGGTATGAGGTTCTGCTTCCCTGCATCGCATGAGGCTTGGGCTTGTATACAGAGAAAAACACACACTCATTCTAATGCAAGGGGCCAGCCTACATTGAAAGAAGTGACAGCAATATCTAGGAAAGCCTCCAAGGGTTGAGACTTTTCCAAAGAGTTTTAAAGTGGAACTTGGTAGGAACCAAAGCTGGACTTTCTGGTGAGCAGCCAAAGCTGGACTCTGGGGAGGAGCCTAAGTGGACAAACAGTACTTTTCTATCTTTGTGTGTTTCACCACGGACCATTATCTATCGTCTCTAACACAATGGTATCTACACATTGTATGGACTTTAAAATTTTCCCTGTCATAAATCAGGATTTGGTACATGTCTAGAAAAATGTGGCTAAATAAATATATTTCTTGTCAAGAAGATCTAAAAGGAACACAAATACATTGCCTGAAGTGCAGATACTAATTTTATGCAGACATTTCCATAGCTAGCCAGCTCATATTTGTATAGAAGTTAGTCACTTTGCCAGTTGATGAGACTGAGTTTTCAACTCCTAGTAAAAAGGGGAAAAGAGGCACTTTCAGAGAAAAAGCATAATCAATTACATTTTGTTTCTATCATTTCCATATGTATAACCACGTTTATGGTTCTGTGAAAGCATTTCTGCACTGGACCTGAGCTGACAGAAAAAAAATAAAATTAAACAAGCCATAGAAAAATTATTTGGAGCATTTAAAGTATAGGAGGCCTTGAAAAAAACCTGTGCAAAAAAATGTTTTAGAAGTAACATAAAACTAGAAAAATGCACTCATTTTCTTTTACTGGTATAATTATTATTCCTTTCTTGCTAAGATGAAAGATTTAGATTTTGTCTACATTACCTCAGAGTATTTGCTTTGAAAAAAAAACAAAACTAAAAAATACGTCACATAATTGGATTGTACTAAATGACAAAGCTTAATTTTTCAGTGCTACAAACCAATATTTATGAACTGAATCAATACTTATCAGCTCTCCCACTCAGAGACAAGCTTGGCAAAAAAAGAAGCTTAGTATTCTTACAAAAATACTCAGAAAGTGGGATAATGGTTCAAATGATGTTCTTTGCATTATATTTAATTAGGACTATTTGGTTTGAGGTTTGGGGGGGGAGTTTGTTTTTTGTTTCTCTGAATAAAATGTCAAATTTAGAGTAATATTGACTATAATTTATTTTTTTTTTATTCCAAAGCCAAAATATATTGTCTTTATCAGGCATAAATCAGCTAAAAACTGAAAACTGAGAACTTACTTAGAACTGAAAACTCAGAGAATTTACATATTTTGGGGAAATGAGCAGAAATAAAACATTTCAAAGTGTACTCAAAAGCCAGTTTAAAACATAGTTTTCCTTCAAAATTTAGTTTCAAGAGATTTTTTTGACTAATACTAGTTCTCTTTTATGATTTCCATACATCACTGAATGTCAGCTCTGTTCTTTTATGTGTTCTATCAGACAAATCAATGTCTTTGAATGTACATTCTTTTAAATATTTACTCCTGGCACTTGTGATTTCAAGTCAGTCAAATATTGCCTTGTTTTGTAGCATTCTTTTGTACATTTTACTGTGATCTCTCGCACAGCAAGGGAGAAAGCATTTCTCTCATTAATATTTTTGTCTGAATTAAACGTTTGATCTCTGCAACTACTCGTAACTTTTAACTTAATTTTCTGTGAGCATTTGTTCCAATAAAATCTGGTTGTTCAAATGAGCATGGAAAAAAAAATAACAAAAGAACAGAGATCGTGGCCAAAGGAGGTCCATTATACACTGCAAAGGAATATTTATCTATGTTTTTATTCTCTATCTTTTAGTGTCAATACTATATTATGTGGATACTTTATCTTGCATTTTTAGTAAGTAGAATGAGAAATACATAGTTTTTCAGTTGAATCCACAGGGCTGAGAAGTCATATTAGAAGAAAAAATAGGGAATCAAGTCTAAAAAAAATCTGATTGAAGGATTCTGCTGGAACACACTCCACCTTTGCCCCTGCACCCAGGCTTCTTTAGTGTGTGTTGGATGACTGTTCTTTGTCTAAGATGCATTCCACCAAGCTGTCAAAATGAAGCCAGTGTGTGTACATACCAGAGATATGGAGGAGATTCCTGAGTCCGACAGCACCAAAGTAACAATGGAGATTCATGCACTCTTTCAGTACTTCACATTAAGTTTAAAATTCATCTGAACATTCTTCAAGTTGCATTTCTTATACTGTAAGGTTGTGAGGAAAAGGGTGCCATACCCAAATAATAATAATGATAATAATAATAATGATAATAATAATAAACATTTAAGGATTAATTACTTACTACATTGAAGTTAAAAGCAAATCTCTTATTCTTCTGTTTTCCTTGTGTTTCTAATAGAATCAAAGCCTAAATAATGCTTGTAATAGAATGTGCCTGTCACCAAGAACATAATTTTCATTTATCCCTTAAGGTGAAAAATAAATTGTTGAGCCTGCATCACTCTGCATTCTTGTTATCAGACAGACTTGCATTATCTTGGAATTGCTTCACAATTGAGATTGCAATTTAGTTTTTTATTGAATGCTTTGCACATTGAATTTCACTTTAAATTTTCTCTAGTTCTTTTAAACTGAGGTATGAGTTTTGTTTACTAACCCTTTGAGCAACATAGTATTCAGAGCACCATCTTTGGTGGAAGAAGGTTGAGGAGGGCAGTGTTACAGAGTATTCTCTTAGTTGGCCTCACTTATATTTGAATGAATAAAAACAATACCATAGAATCACAGAAACATAGAATAGTTAGTGTTGGAAAGGACCTTAAGATCATCCAGTTCCAACCCCCCTGTCATGGGCAGGGACACCTCACACTAAACCATATCACCCAAGGCTTAGTCCAACCTGGCCTAGAACATTGCCAGGGATGGAGCATACACAACTTCCATGGGCAACCCATTCCAGTACCTCACCACCCTAACAGGAAAGAATTTCTTCCTTATATCCAATCTAAACTTCCCTGTTTAAGTTTGAACCCATTACCCCTTGTCCTATCACTACAGTCCCTAATGAAGAGTCCCTCACCAGCATCCCAATAGCTCCCCTTCAGATACTGGAAGGCTGCTATGAGGTCTCCACACAGCCTTCTCTTCTCCAGGCTGAACAGACACAACTTTCTCAGCCTATCTTCATACAGGAGGTGTTCCAGTCCCCTGATCATCCTCGTGGCCCTCCTCTGGACTTGTTCCAACAGTTCCATGTCCTTTTTATGTTGAGGGCACCAGAACTGCACACAATACTCCAAATGAGGTCTCACGAGAGCAGAGTAGAGGGGCAGGATCACCTCCTTCGACCTGCTGGTCATGCTCCTTTTGATGCAGCACAGGATACAGTTGGCTCTGTGGGCTGAAAGCGCACACTGAAGATGGCTCATGTTCATTTTCTCATGGACCAACACCCCCAAGTCCTTCACTGCAGGGCTGCCCTGAACTTCCTTTTTGCCCAATCTGTAGCTGTGCCTGGGATTGCTGCCACCCAGGTGTAGGACCTTGCACTTGGCATGGTTAAACTTCATAAACTTCATCAGCCCACCTCACAAGTGTCTGACAGTTCCTCTGGATAGCATTCCTTCCCTCCAGCGTATGAACTGAACCACACATCTTGGTGTCATCGGCAAACTTGCTGAGGGCACACTCAATCCCACTGTCCGTGTCACCAAAAAGATATTAAACAAGACCACTCCCAACCCCGATCCCTGAGGGACACCACTCATTACTGGTTTCCAGCTGGACATTGACCACAGCTCTTTCTTTGTGGCCATTCAGCCAGTTTTTTATCCACCAATAACACTTTGCACAAGTTCAGATAGATAACATCCACTGCCCCTTTCCTGTCCATCAGTTCCATAGCCCTGTCATAGAAGGCCACCAAATTGGTCAGGCAGGATTTCCCCTTAGTGAAGCCATGTTGGCTGTCATCAAGCACCTTGTTTTTCATGTGTCCTAGCATGCCTTCCAGGAAAATCTGCTCCAAGATTTTGCCAGGCATAAAGGTGAGACTGACTGGTCTGTAATTCCCCGGGTCATCCATTTTCCCCTTCTTGAAAATATGAGTTATATTTCCCTTTTTCTAGTCATCAGGAACTTGACCTGTCTGCCATGATTATTCAAATATGATGGCCAGTGGCTTTGCAACTTCATTCGCCAGCTCCTTCAGGACCCGTGGATGGATTTCAGCAGGTCCCATGGACTTGTGTATGTTCAGGTTCTTAAGATGGTCTTGAACCAGGTCCACTCCTACAGTGGGACCAAGGTCTTCATTCCACAGTCCCTGCATTCACTTTCCAAGACTTGGGTGGTGCAGTCAGAGCCTTTGCCAGTGAAGACCGAGGCAAATAAGTCATTCAGAACCTCAGCCTTCTCCAAATCCTGTGTAGCCAGTTCTCCCAAAAGCTTCCGGGTAGGGCCTACATTGTCCCTAGTCTCTTTTTTAGCCGCTACATACCTATAAAATCCCTTCCTGTTATCTTTAACATCCCTAGCCAAGTTTAGCTGTAATGGCCCTTAGCTTTCCTAACCCGGTCCATAACTTCCCAGACAACATCTCTGTATTCATCCCAGGCCACCAGTCCTTGCTTCCACCTTTTATAATCTTATGTTAAATGTAGCTGGCTTCCTACAGCCTATGGGGTGGCAATTGAAAGTCATGCCCTCCGAGATCACAGGGAGGCTAACTGCAGGAGAGTTGTTACCTCCCAGAAGTCAATCCTTTAGTCTTCTCTCGGGATGAAGACAGGTAAAAAACAAGTGAAATTTTGAGGAAGGGTATATATAATTGTTTATATATGTTTGTTTATATATTTGCTTATATATTATTTGTTAATATATGTTTAATTGGCATAAATTCACACTGCTGTCCAAAAGGATGGTCATAATTTTCCTCTTCCCCAGCTACTTATTCAGCTTTTATTAGCACAAGCATTATTGCAGCCATGCAAACTGATCTGTGTGACACATAAGTCAAAGAAACAAACAAAGGAACTAGCAAACAGTTTTGCACAAGATCAGTGAAATGGTCTGTTGGTTTGGTTAATCTGTTTGGAAGAATGCTCTTACTCCTTGCAGATCTGGGAATCAGACGGCTTCTTTCAAGTGCTGGGCAGATTTATGGCAGGTTTAGAGCGATAGAGTAGTCATGTGTTCAGCATCCTATAACCTCAGCAGTTGCAGGGATCCACTTCATGGGTCTCTCCACTGTATGCTAGCCAGACTGGGAGGATCTCACTGTCACAGAATGCATCTTTAACTACTCTTGTAAGATACAAGAGTCTTCAGGTTACTGGGGCTAAAGCCAGGGGCAAAGGGAAACATCAAAATATTCAGTGCCTGCAACAGAGTCAAGCTTTCCAGTGTCAGCACACATAGTAGGATTATTAACCTCTGATTTAAGCAATATTCCTAAATAACAAAAGAATCTTGTTATTTGAAAAGAAAGAGTGTAATGAAAATCATATTAGTGCATGACTAGTAATTTCAGCAGAAACTTTTTTTTTTAAGAGTGCAATAGAAACTCATAGACCTTTGAAAGTAATGAAAGTGGAAAGCTGCCTCCACTTTTACTTCTATTTCATATCTTTCCTGAGGTGGAAGTCTTCTCTGAAGACTGAGATGTTTGTTTATGTATACTCGCTTTCCAGCAGAAAAGATCATTAGTAAGAACTGAGGAATACAAGTCACTACACAGGAAAACATCACATTGGAGTGTGATGAGGAAATTGCTTCCTATAAACCTTGTTAGGAAAGAGAAGAAGATACCCAAGTCTTTTTAACTATGCAAAAATGTCAAGGAAAAGAAAAGCCCTTGAAACTAAAACATTACTTTAACTAAAACTGAAGAGGGATATACAGGAAATGAACAAATCAGGAAGCAGAATCTGGTCAGATATTTATGAGTACATAGTCATATATGGGCTTGAAAAAAACAGTGACTGTTTTGCAAAACTGAGCCATTCTACGGTTTTAGCTGGGATAGAGTTAATTTTCTTCATAGCAGCTAGCATGGGCTGCACTCTGCATTTTTGATGAAAACAGTGTTGATAACACATGGATGTTTTTGTTATCACTGAGCAGTGCTTACACAGAGTAAAGGCCTTTTCTGCTCCTCAGACCACCCCACCAGAGAGTAGGCTGGGGGTGCACAAAGATTTGAGAGGGGATACAGCAGGACAGCTGGCCCAAACTGACCAAAGAGATGTTCCATACCACATGACATCATGCTCAGCGTATAAACCTGGGGAAGAAAAAGGAAGAGCAGGACTTTCAGAGTGATGGTGTTTGTTTTCCCAACTAACCATTATGTGTGATGGAGCCCTGCTTTCTTGGAAACAGCTAAACACCTGCCTGCCAATGGGAAGTGGTGAATGAATTCCTTGGTCTGCTTCGCTTGCATGTGCAGCTTTTGCTTTACCTTTTACACTCTCTTTATCTCAACCCACAAGTTTTGGCACTGTGACTCTTCTGATTCTCTCCCCCACCAATGAAGGGAGAGTCAGCTTCACAGTGCTTAGATGCCAGCTGTGGCTAAACCATGACAGCTGCCTTAACGCTCTATGAAACTAGTGCTGAGAGGGAAGAATTTTAATGCACCTGAAGATCTTAGGTACACAAGCCCCTCTGAAAAGCAGAGGAATTACATCCTTAATTCTAAGGTCTTCTTTTGCTCTGCTTCTTCTGAAATTAATATATATAGGACAAAGAGAAATTAACTTTCTGCAGAATGCCTTACCATGTATGTTTGTGAAATTCAGCCACCTACAAAAGATTATCCTTTCTTCTGTCTCAGGGAAGAGCTATTCAGCCAAGCCCTTTTCAGACTGCTTCCAAGTTCTGCTCCTCCACTTATCTTTGGCCACTTGACTTCACTTTAGCCCGCTGTAATAAAGAGAGCTTTCTTTGATAGAAAGTGACATAAAAAAGACCTCATTTCTTCTTCTTGATTAATTTTGCATCCCTCAGTACCTATTTATGTTGATAGATCAGAAAATCATTTCCCAGGAAATGAATGAATTTAAATAGCACTTATCTTAAGGAGACAGTAGTGGAATTGGTGCAGTGTTTTTCAGGGTTACATTGTTTGTGGGCAGATTGTGTGTCCATTTTAGTGCTTCAACACTGTGGTTTGTACCTTATAAAAAGAAAGAAATTTTTTTTTCCTGACTCATGAAGGTTAATGCAGTTAAATAGTCACCCGACCTTTGTCAAGCACAGACAAGCCTTTGACAAGCACAGACACATCCTAGTATATTCCAACTTTATTTAGTAAAAGAAAGCCAGAATTCAAATATCCACGAGAAAAATTACAAATCAGAAGGACAGAAGGATTTTTTTGTTCTATTAGAAAGCAGTCTCATGCAGCAACAAAAAACCAAACAAAAAAAAAAACACCAAAAAAAAAGGAGTCAAGAGAATTATTTCAAGCTTAGGCTTGAAAGATGTGATAATAATTAATTGTTAGGAAAGGAAGAAAGAATTAGGTTTTAGAATTCCTAAGAACTGAGACAGGTACTCAGGAGAGACTCCATTTTGAGAGGCAGAAATTAAATGAAATTACACAAAATATGGAAAACAAGTGGGAGGGGAAAAAAATATTGTCCAATAGGAAAAACTGGGTATTGGATAACATCAGCTCCTGCTTACAGATCTTTACGGCATTACTCTTTGGTACTACACATGTAGAATCTGTAAGTGGGTCTTATGCAGAAGGATGAACACAAAAAGTAGTTGTCTTTTCTATACCTCTATAAGTGTTATATGTAATCTAAATTGTCTTGCAAGAAGCTAACTAGATTTGTGAAAATAATTTTTAAGCAAGTTTTCTCAGCAAAACCAATCACCTCTAGGAGTCAAACTGCATGTCTTTAATTTTTTAAAGAAAATTGCCAGTGCTGCTCAGCAATAGAAAAAGAAAGAGCATGAGCAGGGAGGAAGAGACAGCAAAGATAGAGTAGGAGGTTTACTTTTTCTATAGTAGTTGAGCAGTGTCAAGATTTCTAAGAAGTGAATGGCAGAGGGTGTTTTGGAGCTGAGAGACCTGGAAGAAGTAATATTACTTTTGACAGGCAAGTGGTCATGCTGACTCTGAAAAATGGTGCAGTCTCCTGTTTTTAGGAAACATAATTAGGCAATAAGTAAATCAATTCACATTGCACAATGGTAAATGTGTGTTTCTTTATTGAATTGTTCTGTTTTCTTCAGGTAGCATGTGTGCCAAATGATGTAATAGTTACCATGGGAACTATCCTTGCATAATAAAAAAAGTAGAATAAAGCTCTGAGAGCTTCTAAAGCCTTACCTGGCATGCACATATTATTTTTCTTGTAAAAAACCTAACCGACCAACCATCAAACCAACAAAAAGTAATAAAAATAATGTTCTTCCACTTAGATCCTTAAGTAGGACTTCATTCTTAAAATAGACTTCCTGGTAGTGGTGTCTAGAGTAGGTGTATGATCATTTATCTAGAAAACAAAATAAAAAAAAAGGAAATTATGAGGAAAATTTATAAATTTGAGAGGTGTTTTAGAAAGATGGATGGTACAATGTGCTGGTTTAGAGCTAATGGAAGTTTTTTAATATTGTAGTTAAAATACACTGCTTTTTCCAGTAAAAAAAAAAATATATATTTATTTATTAGCATCAGAAAGTGTATCCAATACTACTCCTCCTTCTATTTTATCGATGTGACAATCTTTCTTTATAATGCTGGAAGAGAAGAGGAAAACATTTTCTGCAAAAGCACTTAAAATACTCTATTGGGAATCTGAGTGTTTCACCAAGCCTAATATTTTGCAAATGCTGTAATTTTGTGGCAAAATAACACATTTTATTTTTTATCCAGAGGGAATGCTTAAACTATGGTCCTTTTACTTCTGTTTTTCTGCCAGCATACACAGAAATCACATCTGTATAACTGGTACTCAGAACCCAAAGAAAAACAGTAGTTCCTGATGTTTCTTTTTCCTTCTTTGTGATTATATAGCTAAGTGGAATCATATGTGATTAATTATTCTTTAAAATATCTTTTTTTTTAAAAAAAGTCCAACTTTGTCAAATATGGATTGAAGATTTCAACTTTTATTATATTTTGAGAATCCTAATGGCACTGCTTACTACCTGGAATCTTTTGTGAGTCAAATAAGTGTCTTTCTACACACAGTGCACAGTGAATTGCAGTTTAAAAAGACAGACTGCAAAGTAGTGCTCCTTTAGGCAGCCTTAAGCCTTCAGTAAATATTTACTTTGTTTTGTTTAATATATGGAATACAGATTTTCAGTATAACAAAATTTATAGTTTGCTAAGTTCTGGAAACACTGATCTTTCATAAAGTGTATGACTAACTTGCAGAAATAAATCCGATGTTTTAATTAGAATATGCTGTACTCCCACAGCATCTTTCATCATAAGTACTTTACTGACATTTATTAATTAATGGTCTGATCCTGCAGCCCTTACTCATCTCCATTATTTTTACTTGTGATTGCAATTATTCAGACCTTTTTCATGAGTAAGATTTATAGAGTGTATGCCTGTTCAACAGTAAATGAAGCTCATAAACACATAACTGAGTAAGGCTTTAGAAAACTCATTGCAACTTGGCTTGAAGGGAGCAGCCATGAGTAAATTAGGCAGTGTGGCCCAGAATATACCTGGATGTAGCAAAAGAGGCTGAACCAGGGTGGTTCCTCATGTATTCAGAAA